>NC_086110.1:25390772-25696734 GCF_963921235.1 Mobula hypostoma | reverse complement strand
CCAAATTACCATTTTTAAATACATATGAATGGCCTCATGTTTGTCTACACCGAGCTTCTGAAGACAGATGAGGGATAATATCTCATGGTGGAAATTACATGCCAGTACCATCTCATTAGTTAGCTTTGGAAGTGGTTGTATGGTCTACTTCATGTAAGTTGACTACAAGATGGAATGTAGCTGAAATTAACGAGCTTTACTGAGAACACCAACCTGAGGTGCAGTGGCTATGCTAGCAACCATCTGAGAGTCCAAATGAATCCAACTAACATAGTGAAATACACAGAATCAGTAGACAAGAGTTTAATATGGTTGATTCATGAATACTTTATATAGGTTCACCCACAAAAAATAAAAACTTGAGAGAGGTTTTATGATTCATGGACCAAAAAAGGATCAGTGATTGCAAAATGAGAAACATATATATATCGAGGAAGTGCAATGTTTTATTCATTTTATCTCTTCAATGTTCAATGCAATTTTCTGAAACATTTCTTTGAACACCATAGATATTACTTCTGAGAAAAAGTATGAGAGTTCAATAAACTAGCCAGGCCTGCCTGAAGTAGGCCTCTTGATGGATTTTATTTGCATTTGTTTTCTTTCAATTTTATATCTGCATCTACATTTTCCACTCACGTTATCATGTTAGATTTTCCTGCAGTCAGTAATTATTTAGACTTCTTAAGTGATCACTGACACAGTAATAAAAGTCCCATCTATCTATCTTCACAATCTTTTTAGCATTTTCTTTTAACTTAATTGCCGCAATGGAAATAGGTACTAAATTATTGATACACATAGGTATAAATCTCGTGATGAATTTCATAGTAAAATTTCACTTACAAAATTGTAATAACCAGACCAAAGTTTGAATTAAGTGCCTTTCAGTTATAAAAAATATAATTTTATCATTTAGCTTTGGTCAACATTGGCTCTCTATTCCCATTTCTTGCGGTTGTGCCTGTTTATTTGTTGTATAATTTAAGGTAGCAATACTATTTTCTGTCTAGGCTTGCTTAAATATAAATACATGTGGTGTTTTGCTGGTGAGGTATAATCACTTTGAGGTGGCAAGTTCAATAGATCGAAGTAATATGGTATCTAAAATACCTGATGCCGAGTGCACAAGAAGGAAGACTGGGACACCACTTCACTGAGCATCTATGCTCCGTTTGCCAGAATAAGTGGGATCTCCCAGTGGCCGCCCACTTTAATTCCACTTCCCATTCCAATATATCCATCGATGCTTTCCTGCACTGTTGTGATGAAGCCACACTTAGGCTGGAGGAACAACACCTTATATTCCTTTTGGGTAGCCTCCAACCTGATGGCATGAACATTGACCTCAAACTTCTAGTAATGCCTTCACCCCCCCCTTCACCATTTCCCATCCTCTTTCCCCCATCTCACCTTATCTCCTTGCCTGCCCATCGCTTCCCTCTTGTGCTCCTCCCCCCTTTTTCTTTCTTCCAAGGCCTTCTGTCTCTTTCACCAATCACCTTCCCAGCTCCTTACTTCATCCCTCCCCCTTCAGGTTTCACCTTGTGTTTCTCTCTCCCCTCCCCCCACCTTTTAAATCTACTCCTCAGCATTTTTTCTCCAGTCCTGCCGAAAGGTCTCAGCCCAAAACGTCAACTGTACTTTTTTTCCATTGATGCTGCCTGGCCTGCTGTGTTCCTCCTGCATTTTGTGTGTGTTTCTTGGATTTCCAGAATATGCAGATTTTCTCTAGAACACCATTTTTGGCGTTGATTAAATTTATTTTCCCTTTCATGAGAAGAGAAAAAAAAATTAAAGCAGGAAGTCATCACCTTGCCCTTTCAGCATGCCCACCATTCAACATGCTGACCTCAACTCTTCTCTAGCAATTCCCTAAACCTCAATTCCAGAGTCTTACAAATATTCATCATTTTAAACACATCTAATGACCTTGTTTCCCCAATTTACATTTTCATAAACATATCAAGTTATGTGCGTTCACTCAAACAGAAGGCTAAAACATTAAGCATAGACTCAGGTGATGGAAATTACTTGCCGTACCTTTCATGCCTTCCCCCCTCCACCTGCCTTCACCACAGCCTTACCCATCCCTACCACCACTTCCACCCTTTGGCATGAAAACCTTAGAGAGATAGATGCACTCAAGTTTTTTAAAGCACCTATCCTAAAGGTGATTGTATCTCACAAGACTTTATTCTGGAATATGTTTCCTTTACTGTGCACCATTTAATTTTTACTTGATTTGGTGGCAATAATAGACTTCTGGTGCAGCCAAGTACATTTTGAATCCTGCATGCCACAGAACATTACCATTTAGCCACAGTGCTACAGCAAATCAAAGAATGTCTTCCCCAACAGGAGGTTGTAAAAACAAAGACTTACTTCATAAGCTGGTAGATTGAAATGGCGAGATTAACATTGCTTCTAACACTAGTTTCAATATGGCAACACTACTCTTTGAGATTAAAGCATGTGATCATCATTTTTTTTTAATAAGATTGACAGGACTCCAGTGGCAAACAGGTGGTACCTGCCTTTGTGACAAATGAAGTCTCAGTTCTACAAATTATTGCACCATTGAAGGAGGATGAGGGGCACATTGATGGAGGTATACAAGATTATAAGAGACATAGGTACAGTGCACAGCCAGTGTTTTTTTCCCAGATGGTTACTACCAGAAGACTTCCTTTTAAGGTGAGTAGAGGAAAGTTTTGGGGAGACGTCAGAGGTGGGTTCTTTACAGAGGATGGTAAGTGTCTGAAATGGACTGTCGATGCTGGTACATTAGGGACATTTAAGAGACTGTTAGACAGGAACTTGCATTAAAGGAAAATGGAGGGTTAGGGGTCATTCAGTGGGGAAAGGTTAGATTGATCATAGGGTAGATTAAGAAGTTGGCACAACATCATGGGCCAAATTACCTCTACTGTGCTGTACTGCTCTATAAGCTAACATCATGGCCACTTTGAAGATGATTAATCACTTCAATGCAGATTTTAACTAATAGCATTACACTTGAACATATTTGTATTGAACACCCTTGGTAATTACTGATGTGAGACACAACAAATGTATTTCCTATGAAGTGAAGATACACCGGAAATACAAAGGTGTAAAGTAATCAATTTGTACACAAACTGGATGCACAAACATTAATGGATTGCAAGTCTAGTTATTCTGTTTTTGGTGGTTTGGCTGTTGATGAAAGCTGAATATTTACTTCATCCCTTATTGAGAAGCGCGCTGGAATAATTTCCAACTGGATGAATACTTTTATGTCAGTGCAGAGTATAGACAACCGCCAGAGCTGCCTGCACATCATTTCAAGCCAGACGATGGAAGTTTGGATTTGGTTTTTCAGCATTCACCCAACTACCGACCTTCCATCCCATAGTCCACGAGTGAATTTTGTCTTATAGTGATCCACTACTGTATCTTAGAAGAGGAATCTCCAAGCCTGTTTGTTGGTGCATGGTTTCCTCTTGTAGCAGCCCAGGTTCCACTGAAAACTGTCACTGCACCTGGACCATTGACTTGTAAGAGGCCTACAAGAGATGACTGGTCAGTCAGGGGCTCAAGAGAACTAGCACAGTAGAAGACAATCAAAACTTTGCCAGAAACAATGAAATTGTGATAGATCAGTAGGCACAGAATTTTGAAACTGCTTGTGGGAGATTTTTATCCAGTGACCGGCACCAAAACCATTTGAGGCAGGAACAGAAGCTCATAAGAGGAAATCAAAGGGAGAGTCTTTGTTCTCTTAGCATTAAATGTCTATGTCATTAATCATCAACTTAAGGCAAAATTTTACAACCTTTACTTTCAGCCAAAAGTTGATCAAAGCAGTTTGGAAATAGATTCCCACTTCCAATTCTTATGGCTTACCTGCTACTGCATGTGAGAAAGGCGAGACTTGTACAATTTATTCCTGACTTTTCTGTATCAAGGTACATTGAGGTGCCAAATATAGCCAGTCTGAAAAGGCTGCCTCTCATTTCTGAAATGATGTGGGAAATGAAATTCAGCATAGCCAGGCTATTCCACTTATGATAAAACTAAGGGTTGGTGGAATGTTCACTTTAATAAAGAGGAAGTTCTTAATACAAGGAAAAAATGCAGGCCACTCTTACATGGAAGTGGGCTATTGATTAATGTTTTCAGATCAGAATATACATTCAACTATGCCCTTCCTCATAGGCAAAGACACAGCAATATTTGAAATTAAGAAATGTGCCATTATTAGATGTCATTGTCAGGGTCATGTGCGCACTCAAGTGCTGGAATCCCAGAGACTTCTGTAATTCAAACAGAACAAAAGATTTATTGCAGAAATTACCAGCAAAACTAATGAGAACTCAGGAAAACTATACAGAATCTTGAAGGTGACGAACGGTCTCGGCCTGAAACGTCGACTGCACCTCTTCCTAGAGATGCTGCCTGGCCTGCTGCGTTCACCAGCAACTTTTATGTGTGTTGCCAGAATCTTGAACAACTGTAATCACTAATGATCCACAAAAGAACTGAGTCAGAGTTTCACCAGACAAGGACCCACAATGACCAAGCAAAGGGGAAGTTGACAAGCCCCCCTGAGGTACACCATGGAACTCAGTAGGAACTCAGGACTGATCAGACAGCCCCAGTGTCAAGAGGAAGCAATGTCCCCCAAAGACAAACAACTAGACATAAAAGGTAAGCAAACCAAGGTCACTGCATACCTGTGAGGTTACAATGACAAAATACAATCTATGTACTAAGTGAAAAAAAAATCTTTTCTTTCCTTTAAAAACAATGCCTGGTTGTGACAGTCATCCTGTTCTTTAACCATTTTTCAGGTGAAGATAAGGACTTTGGGATTGAATACAAGAACTATAAACTGCACTTACAAAGGGCGTGGAATCAGCCACTGGGATTGGCAGGTTTGAGGAGGTTGGCAAGTTTGCCGACAATTGCTGGGTGGTGCCCATTGTGGTTCTACCTGAGCAATGAGTGACAGGTGGATGTTGAGTTAAATGGTCATTGAAAGGCATCACCTCTAGCAGCATAGCATTCCCTCGTCGCCGAACGGAACCATCAAGTTTATATGTCTAAAATGAAAGCAATACCACTGTAACACTGTAAATTCAGATTAAATAAGTGTTAGGAGAATGTAGATTGAGGTACAACTCAATGCCATCTAATAATTTGCTGAGCACAACTTTGGCAGAATTTCAGTTGGTGACAAGAAGGCCTACTAGAGTGAGATAGATCTGCTAATTGAGTGATATCGCCGCAATGACCTTGCACTCAATGCCAGTAAGTTCAAAGAATTGATTGTGGACTTCAGAAAGACTAAGGCAAGGGAATTCGCACCAGTCCCCATAGGGGGATCAGAACTGGAAAGAGTGAGCAACTTCAAGTTCCCGGGTGTCAGCACCTCAGAGGATCTATCCTGAGCCCAACATATTGATGCAATTACAAAAAAGGCACGACAGTGGCTATATTTCATTAGGAGTTTGAGGAAATTTGGTATGTCACCAAAGACACTCGCAAATTTCTACAGCTGTACTGTGGAGTGTAATCTAACTGGCTACGTCACCATCTGCTATGGGGGCGGGGGGGGGGAGCCTGCACAGGATCAAAATAAGCTGCAGAGGCTTGTAAACTCAATCAGTCCTATCCTGGTTATCTTCAAGGAGCAATGATTTAAAAAGATGCCATCCATCATTAAGTGCGGAATCCATCATCTTTTTACTCATGACAAGTCTCCTGTCCTTTCTATCTCAACCTCCAATATAATCCTAAACTACATTCGCATCAGCTCCCCAAGGGTCCTATAACTCACCTATAGAGCAATGGAAAATTATGGTGGCAAATTAACCTACCCACCTGCATATCTCTGGGATGTAGGAGGAAACCCCTGCAACCATTGAGAAAACGTGCAAACTCCACACAGAGAGAACTGAAAGACAGGATTTAATTTGCAACGCTGGAACACCATGGCAGCACCCCTTCTAACTGCACCACTTTCTGCACTGAGAATCTTTTCTCAGCCCTGTGTTAGTTAATGAGCCTTTCCCTCCATTGCACTCGTTCTTCCGTTCTTAATCACGAATGATTATGAAAGATGTGTATGATTCCATTTCTACAATAGAACACTGTCCAAAGAAGGTCCTTGAATAACAATAAGCCGTACACGATTATAAGAGGCAAGATGGAGTGGATAGCCAGAGACATTCTCGCAGGGTGGAAATAGCTAATACGAGGAGGCATAATTTTTAGGTAATTAAAGGAAAGAATGGGGGGTATCGGTGGTAAATTTTTCATGCTTAGAGCAGTGGGTGTGTAGAAAGCCCTGCCAGGGTAGTGGTAAAGGTAGATACTTTAGGGGCATTTAAGAAACTTCTAGATAGGCACATGGATGATAGAAAAATGTAGAAGGGATGAGTGAAATTGATCACGAAGCAGGTTAAAAGGTCAGCACACCTTCATGGGGTGAAGGTCCTGTACTGTGCTGTATGGCGCTATGTTCTACATTCTATGTACGCATCGTCTCCTCCTAAATCTATTTTCCACAGATTTGTGGAACTCTTTCCTGTCGAGTTTCAACTTTGTTACAGCAAGTCAAGTTCTTCACTGCGTCTTGGTGCATGCGACAATCGTAAACCAATACTAATACCAGTTTAATGTCTGATCACATTGCCTCTTTTGAGGACACATAGGAACAACATGCAAATTCTTGCTAAATTGCGGGACTTAAAATGAGTGTGAACAATGGATTTATTTATGTGCAAGGGGTATTGAAAGTCCTCTTGCAAAGTAGACGTTGTTGTCTACAAATTATTTCATGCCCAATGAGTTGCACTACCAATATTGGATAAGAGAAATAGCATTCTCCTGTGTTTCCAAAATTTTGTCCCAAGCTCTTTAATAGAAAGGAAATGAATTTCACAAGTGAAACAGAATATTTAGCCATTATCACATACCATGTTTAGAGTACAAGCAGGAGATGAATTTATAAGCAAAAGTATTTACCTCAAAGGAGAACAGATTGTGAGGTTTAGTGAAATCTTTGTAGCCAGACCTGAATAGGATTTGGAGTATTATCATACAAATATAAAACAGCTGCATGTAATATTCAACTAATGTAAATATAAGAAAACTGTATTAGTGTTAGCGTGCAAAAATTCCAGGCATACATCATCTTAATGACCTGCCAAAACTGATGAGACAACCTCTATTTTTTGAAAATGATCAGATGATGAAATTGATTTGTTTTAGAAAAAGTTAAAGCAAATTCAAGGAAGAGAAAAATAAATGATAAAGCAGTAACCAAACTCTAGTATATGTTCAGAGATCAGTGACAAATGGATCTGAATTTTCCTCCTTTTCCACCTATACATAATATTATTGTTTTCTCCAGTCAATGCAAGGTATTGCATAAACATTATGAATTAGATTTTGCATTTCATTGTCATGCATATTTCTTCAAATTATAACAAGTTTGAATGATATGTGCTTTCTTTTAAGCGTGAATTGAATCTGAAATACCAGTATTATATTTTAGCTGATACCATATAAAATCATAGTCCCCATATTTTTAAACATAGTTTTCTTTATTCAAATTAAATTTACTCATGTGGGCAAAAATAAGTAACTGTTAGTTGTGGTTTGAGTCTAATCAGATACCACACAATCCAAATTACGTCCTGAATTTTATTTAAAAAATAGGGTTACAAATGGCTCTATGTGCAAAGTCTAAGATATACAGAATCATTATCGTAATAATTTGAAAAGAATTAAAGATGACCCCCTTTCTGGAGCTTAAAGAATTCATCTTCATTTTCTGACTGAGTTATCTAATCAACGTGCCTCATTCCAACAAAGAGAGCATTGCTGTTGTTAAAACTATCAGCATCTTGAAGCTGAACTTTATGAGATAGCCACCACTCCTCTGAAAGGAACTACATGTTAATAACATGCAAGTTGAAATGAACTACATGAATGTTTCATTTTAAAAGGAAATTACTAACTTGCTTCAACAAATCACCAATAAATGTTTTTATTTATTTTCAAAATTATTAAATATGCAATCACACAGTATTATTCTGGAAGGAAAGGAAACTATTATGCTTGAAAACTATGCTGCATTTCATACAGGGCAGAGTGAAAATGTTAGTTTGGAGATGAAATGGTAAGTGCTTGCACAGGGGAGGCATTTCATGTTTACCTTGTTCTGACAAAATTTCATAGATCAAAAGCTATATTGGCTTATGAGCTAACACTGAGAGATAAAATGTAGCTGGTTCTTGGAAAAATAATCGCTTCTGCCTTGTTACCCAGAGATTGAATATGGGTCAACAGATGCATTTTGAATGTGTACCTCTTCTTAAATGATTTAGCACTCTGATCTTGAAACACAGAAAGTAATTTCATACGTCAGTGAAATCCAGTAGCCGATTCCTTGTGCAATTTTCATTCTGTGTTATGTTGTCATAATCATTTGGAAAGGTCAAACATTATCCCCTTTGAAAAAAAAAATCACCTGATATATTACTGTAATATAAAAATAAATCTCAGATTATATTTTGATACCAGCCCAACCATTTATCCTTACATGTACTAACACAAAACACCTGCCTAGCTCTCAAATATTATCCTGTGATTAATCTTACTTTATACATAACAAATTTGGCCAGATGGTTACATTAATAAAATCAAAAATTAATATTGTATTTGTGCAGAAGATCAAAATATTATTCACAAATAGAAAATATTTTATATTGGAGTGTTTATGTGCTTAGAGAAAAATGTTAAGTTAATTCCTTTGGGGTTAATATTTGTGTAATGAGATATCAGGAGCACAACCAGCATCCAGAAAACAATAATGTGTTATTAAACATGTCGTCTCATTTCAACTTTTAATTGTACAATGTAATTCCAAAACATTAACAGACATCCTAGTGTAATACTGTTCAATGAAGATTGATTCCAATATGTTGAACGTAGAGCTATTGTCTAAGATAAAAAGGGATAAAATCTTAATTCTACGCATGGTCTCCCCGAGATCATCCAAAACTCTTCTACCTATGGTCCAACTCACAAAAAATCTCACTTCTCCTTATAACTGGTATGTTAACCAATATTTTGATATTATAGTTGATATCTTGTTTTCAGTCTCTCCATGGTCTTAGACATCTCCAAAGCTGCATTCTTCTCCAGCCAAAAAACCATTGAAGATTTCTTGCTTCTACATTTTTGATGATCATCTTGATTATATTCACTTCATAGTCAGCTCTGGAACTCACTCCCTAAATCTCTGTCTGCCACCTCTTGTCTTTCCACTTCAAAGTTGCTCATTAAATAGATCTAATTAATTAGGGTACACCATAAACACAGAAGATTCTGCACACGTTGGAAATCTAGAATAATATACACAAAGTTCCAGAGGAATTCAGCAGGTCAGGCAGCATCTAAGGAGTTCAATAATGAGATGATGTTTTGGGCCAACACCCTTCATTGGGACTGATCAGTACTTCAATTAACTTGGAGCCAAATGTTGTCTTCCAATGCTCCTGTGAACAGCTTTGGAACATTTTGCAATACTAAAAGGTTCTGTACAAGTACACTCATTTATTTGCTCTGTGAAAATTATTTGAAGTGAACAAATTTTAAAAGTTACTGAACTTCAAAATGGAGAACAGAAACCTTGACTCTGTTTCATTCCCCAACAGATACTCTCTAAGCTGCTGAGATCTGCCTGCATTTTTCTGTCTTCATTCAAGTCCCAAACATCTAGTTGCATTATTTCTAAATGTTGCCATTATCTTAATGGTTACTATATAAGCATTTGTTTTATATTTGAACTGTTTACATGCAACTTCTAAGATACAGGCTGCTGAAACACTTTATCATGCTACACGGCACAATATACACTTTCTGCTGTGGCTGTTCTTCCATTCCACATGTGCCTGGATTTGATTTAGAAAATATGGTCACCCTAAACTTCAATAAAGTGCAGCTTTCTCATTCATTTAAATGGTTCCAAATTTGTGTTGCTTTATAACATAACGGAGAGTTAAATCAATCCCAAATCTTTTCCATAAGAAAAAAAGATCAAAAAGGACAAAAGATGTCAATAAACAAGAGCAAGCAGTAGGAAAGAACCACAAAGAATGAAATTACATCTGGCAGCAAAATACTTCTGACCTCAGTGAGCACCGATGACCTGGATTTTGCAGTCACTGTATAAATGGGTATTTCCACGTGAACACTGAGGTCCTGAGGTTTCATTCAGGAGGAGCTTGATCCATTGTGCTCTGACAGTGGACTCTTCTATAAGCCCAGCAAGAGAGTCAAGTATAACTACAACTCCCTAGCATGTGTAGAGAGACCTGCTTCAACAACCTGAACCCAGCTGAATGTGGCAAAGGGGCAGAGATTCAATTGACTTTGATCGAGGTGCCATAGCAGGCCCTGCCTGCAAAGTAACTGAAAACACTTCTGCACCGTCACATACTTCAGCTCCAGCTTCAGGACCAGACAAAGTAAGTGCAGACTATTCTCATGGGTCAGGAGTTGCCGCTGAGCACAAAATGTTCCTGATGTGTTAGGACGCTGTATCTCTACAAGAAAAATAGCCACTTGAGAATGCACAATTCATGTCATGTGAAACTGTAAAGGAGAGTGAGTCACAATTTCCAGAATATTTTTGCAAGAATGGGTAATTCATCCCACTGAATTACCACCCAGGTTGAGACAATATAAATCTATTATGGCATATTCTGAAGCATTGATAAAATTAATTGAAAGGCACATTCTTCCAGTTTAGCTAACCTGTTAATTTGTAAACACCAAAAATAAATGATAGAATCATAGAGCCCTAGAATACTACAGCACAGAAACAGGTCCTTCAGCTCTTCTTAACTGAACTATTATTCTGCCTAGTTCTATTTACCTGGACATAGCTTTCCTTACCCCTTCTCCCATCCATTTACTTATTCAAATTTATCTTAAATGTTGAAAATAAACACACATCCACAAAGTAAAGAAGTTCCCACTCATGTTCTCCTTAAACAATTACAAATAATACCATCATATCAAATTGCAACTTTGAAAAATGATTAAAATATTTTAAAACGTTAATTACAGATAGCTTATCGTGTATGGAATTGAAGTAGAGTTATTTCCTTGGATTTAGTACCCTATAATTCCTACTTCCTTTTGAAATTATCAGTAACGTGGGATACGTGAGCGGTATTGTTTCAATTTCAACCACTCCTTTTGCCAAGAACCTGTGCCAGGTTTGATAGCCAGGCATTTGGTAAGCCATAATGTTTCTGCATTATAAAGGACCAGTGTGTTCAATTTAATCTCAGTAAATTTATCCAATAATAACATCAGAAGATGAATATGAAATAAATGCCAGGAAATGCTGTAAAATAAAATGTCAGGAAATTAAAAGCACTAGAGGAACTTAAATTCCCATTGAGATGCTATTCTATAAATATTTTTTATTTTAACTATAATTGCAATCTATTATTTCACTACCACAAGCTATGATTCTGGAAATCCCTCGCTTTTACTAATGTAGACCCTCATTGTATGTTATAGAATGCAACACATAATAAACTTCAAATGTGGCAGTGCTGTGATGACAGAATCTATTGCTACGCCGGATAATTTTGAAATCGAAGCTTTTTCTCTTCGTTTTGACCCTCTGTCCACACTAAAACGACATTTTCATCCCCCGAAAACGAAGATTTTCAGAAACGGTCTCCAGAGTGAATAAATCTGAAAACGCCTAATATCCGTTGCAGTGTGTACGGGGTAACTGGAGCTTTTTAAAACCGCTGTCATGACGTGCCGGAACAGATGGCGGCAGGGCGGCATTTCATTGTTTTATTATTATTATTATTATTGCTACTACTTTATTGTCGCCAAACAATTGATACTAGTGCGTACAATCATCATAGCGATATTTGATTCTGCGCTTCGCAGAACCTAACAATTTCAGAACAGACGGCAATGAGACTGAAGCCAGAAGTGTTTGAAATGTACTCACCAAATACTTTGACCCATAGCTTACTGAATAAATAAGTATACTCACTTTGCCCTGTTTTCTGTCCTTGCTTGTATGAAGGTGGTTTACCTATTTATGCAAGTACTTCTCTGACAATAGATGTGTAACAGCCTAATGTAACATTGTATGGATATACAAGATAACACTGATGCAGACATGTTTTATACATTTAACAAGGTGCTTTATTAATGCAACAGAGTTAGTCAGTTTTTCAATGTTCGTCGTCAGTCGGGTCATACTGTCCGTGAACTCCCTGTCGGTTGCCTCCATACGTTCCAGTATTTTTTTTTAGTTTTAAGTCCTCCTGTGCGAGAGCCAAGAGCAATTCCTTTTAAGTTTTTCTACTCTGTAACTGGACAAACGTGCACTAGGTATACCGTTTCCTCTTCGCTTGTTTTCTGTGTGTCCTGTACATGCCCAGTAGAGGAAATTCGCCCAAATATCCGTTTTAGTGTGGACAGAGATATTTTGAAAAACGCTTAGTGTGTACGCCTGTCATTTTTACTCGAAACCGGTGTTTTCAAAATTATCCAGCGTCGTGTGGACGTAGCCTAGATCTGCTAGATAAAGCAGGAAACGAAGGCCTTTGAAAGAAATCTCTAACGTCAAATTAGAGTTTCAAATACCTTCACTTTGCAGAAGGGGACCATAGTTAGACGGGCTATTGTCTAGCTTGTTGATCTTACGCATGTTATAATGGAGTGTTAAATGCTACATTGATTCCAGGTGCTACCACTCATTCAAAACAGAGCTGCTTTCATATGGCTAGGTATCCAGACAAAAGCCTTCTTGGTAATTAATGTAATTATTAATCCATGTATTTTTCCTGCTGATAGTTTATTATCAAAGGTTCCTGAAGGTAACACCCTGCTCCAAATTTCTAAAAACGTATCTGTCCGTTCAATCCCTTGGGGAAGGAATCTGTAAAACCTTGAGATAATCTGCAGGATAAAGTGCAGTTGGTGCTGAAAACCCTACATTCAGTTAATCCTTTGCATTTTGGATCTTTAGTCACAATATGCTACCTTTGGCCAGTGAGAGAACAGCTGGCCACATCCTGTTTAGTTAGCAGTTTATCCCCTGTGGAGGATTGTTAGGTACACAACATCTTTCAGGATTCGTGGAATAAATCAAGATAAAATTTAGTATCAGAGTACATACATGTCACCTCATACAACCCTGAGATTCTTTTTCTGCGGGCATACTTAGCAAATCTATAGAACGGTAACTGTAAACAGGATCAACGGACAACAAACGGTGCAAATGCGGATATAAATAAATGGCAATAAGTAACAAGCATGACATTACAAGATAAGTGAATACTTAAATGAGTGTAGCTATCCTCTTTGTTCAAGAGCCTAATGGTTGAGAGGTAGTAACTGTTCTTGAACCTGGTGGTGTGAGTCCTGAGGCACCTGTATCTTCTACCTGATGGCAGCAGCAAGCAAAGAGCATGGCCTGGGGGGTGAGGATCTTCGAATATGGATACTGCTTTTCTGCTCAATGAGGATAACAGACAGCAAAGAAGAACCAGTCTTCAAACTAAGACAAGGATGGCTGCACAAATACACACCATCGCCTGCAGAGAGCCAGCTCTCAGTGCAGTGGTAAAAGAAGTCTGTTTGGGATCTCTAGATTCTGAAAGGGTGAATATACAGAGTAGTTATCAGCTGTACTGCACTCCGTTTGTTAGTATGTAACTATACAGAACTGTATGTCTACACCCCAAATAATAATGTAAGCTGCAAATTTAATTATTGAAGCTGTATTTAATCACTTACTGTTATTTTTGTAAAGTGTAAATCTTTAACTTACTTCTGAGTTCCGAGTTTTCTTCAGAGATTCTACTTAGAGATTCTCCCAGGACGGAATCTTCCATTAGACCTCCTTCTGAACAGCACCTCGTGCTGAATTAAGACCTTTTACACTTTCAGCTCTCGTCACTGCATGGTTCATTCATGGTCACAACGTCCTTTACCTCCAAGCCACACACACAAAATGCTGGAGGAGCTCAGTAGGCAGCATCCATGAAAAAGAGTTCAGTTGAAATTTCGGGCCGAGACCCTTCAGCAGGACTGGAGTAAAGATAGATGAGTAGTAGAGTTAAAAGTGGGGGAGGGGAGGGGGAAGCACAAGGTGATAGGTGAAATTAGGAGGGGGAGGGGTGAAGTAAAGAGCTGGGAAGTTGATTGGTGAAAGAGATACAGGGCTGAAGAAGGGGCAATCTAATAGGAGAGGGCAGAAGTCCATGGAAGAAATAAAAGGGGGAAGGAGCACTAGAGGGAGGCGATGGCCAGGCAAGGAGATAAGGTGAGAGAGGGAAAAGGGGATGGGGAATGGTGAAGGAGGGAGAAGGGGGCCATTACCAGAAGTTCAGAGAAATCGATGTTCTTGCCATCAGGTTGGAGGCTACCCTGAGGGTATATAATGTGTTGTTCCTTCAACCTAAGTGCAGCCTCATCTCAACAGTAGAGGAAGCCATGGATAAATATATCAGAATGGGAATGGAAAGTGGAATTAAAAGAGGTGACCACTGGGAGATCCTGCTTTTTCTTTACCTCCATGTGTGTATGTTGTAGTGATGTTCTGCCCTGCCTCTGGGCTTACCACTGAGTCCATCAGTGGTTCCTGATTGGACAAAGATCATATCATATCTGATCCCTCAGTCTTAAGGTTGTAGGTTGGAGCCTAATAGTCCAATAACTAACAATGATTGAGATATATGTTGATGGCAGGAGGGTTACCATAAGACCATAAGACATAGGAGCAGAATTAGGCCATTCAGCCCATCGAGTCTGTTCTGCCATTCCATCATGGCTGATCCAGGATCCCACTTAATCCCATACACCTGCCTTCTTGCCATATCTTTTGATGACCTGACTGATCAGGAAATAATCAACTTCCATCTTTAGATATACCCCAGATTTGGGCTCCAACACAGTCTGTGGCAGAGCATTCTAGATTCACTGCTCTCTGGCTAAAAAAATTACTTCTTACCTCTGTTCTGAAAGGTCATCCCTTAGCTTTGAGGCTGTGCTCTCTACTTCTGGATATCCCCACAACAGGAAACATCCTCTGCAGATCCACCTTATCTAGTCCTTTCAACATTCGGTAGGATTCAATGAGATCCCCCAGCATTCTTCTCAATTCCAGTGGGTACAGGCCTAAAGCTGCCAAGTACTCCTCATATGTTAACCCCTTCATTCCCAGAATCAACCTTGTGAACCTCCTCTGGGGCCCAAGACTGTTGACAATATTCTAATTGCGGCCTGACAAGAGTCTTATATAACCTCAACTTTATCTCCTTGTTTTTATATTCTATTCCTTTGAAATAAATGCCAACATTGCATTTGCCTTCTTCACCACAGACTCAACCTGTAAATTCAACTTCAGGGAGTCCTAAGTCCTTCTGCACCTCTGATATTTGAACCTTCTCCCCATTTAGATAATCATCCGTACTACTGTTCCTTTTACCAAAATGCATTATCATACATTTCCCAAAACTGTATTCCATCTGCCACTTTTTTGCCCATTCTTCCAATTTATTGCAGTCCTGCTGCAATTGTGTTGCTTCCTCAGCACTACCTACCCTTCCACCTACCCTCGTATCATCCGCAAATTTTGCCACAAAACCATTAATTCCATGTGATCATAATAAAGCTGCAATCACTGAGATAGATAAAGCTCTTTATGTGGAAAGTGAAGAGCTGACCTTGCCAAGTTCTTCACTTAAATTCACCTTCTCCATCTTATTAATGAATGAAAAGAAAAGGATAGCTTCTTGGAATCAAGAAAATCAGAAAATCTTTAACAACCTTGCTCCATTAACTATATTTACTCTGAATACATAAACACCTCCAAAAATATTGCAATAAAATTAGTGGAGTTCTTTGTGTTCTGCATAAATATGGGAAGCAGCACAAATGTTAATGTACCAAGAAAAAGTTGAGAGAGAGGCACCATCAGGACTGAAACAAAAAATATTCCATGTATCCCACAAAAAGACTGACACAGCTTGGGCCCATGAAAGTTCCCAGACCTACACCTTTTACTGGATAAAGGAATGAGTTGAGGTGAAGGAAAAAAGTTCAATTTGAGAACAAGTTCATCCAGGAGCATGAATGTTTGGTGAAGAGGACCATGTTGGGTCTCCATTCAATGAAGATACCAAGTGGTGAATCAGGGAGAACCAAGATGAAAGAGCAAGCTTAGAGGAGATACCCAGTGCCTATAAAAAGTATTCACCGCCTTGGAAGTTTTCATGTTTTATTGTGTTACAAATTTGAATCAGAGTGGATTTAATTTGGCTTTTTTGACACTGATCAACACAAAAGACCCTTTTGTGTCAAAGTGAAAACAAATTTCTACAAATGAGTCTAAATTTATTATAAGTATTAAACACAAAATAATTGATTGCATAATTACTCAATCCTTTCAAATTAGTAGTTAGTAGATGCAGCTTTGGCAACAATTACAGCCTTGAGTCTGTGTGGATAGGTCTCTATCAGCTTTGCACATCTGGACACTGTTCTTTACAAAGATGCTCAAACTCTGTGTCAGATTGCATGGGGATTGTGAGTGAACAGCCCCTTTCAAGTCCAGCCACAAATTCTCAATTGGATTGGAGTCTGGACTCTGATTTGGCTACTCCAGGACATTAACTTAATTGTTTTTAAGCCATTCCTGTGTAACTTTGGCATTATGCTTGGGGTCATTGTATTTCAGGAAAACAAATCTTCTCCCAAATCGCAGTTCTCACGCAGACTGCATCAGGATTTCCTGCTTGATTTCCCTGTATTTGGTACATTCATTTTACCTTCTACCTTCACAAGCCTTCCAGGGCCTGCTGCAGTGAAGCATCCCCACAGCTTGATGCAGCCACCACCATGGTAGGGACAGTGTATTTTTGGTGATGTCCCGAATTTGGCTTAAGCCAAACCTCACGTTTAGTCTGATGGCCAAAAATCTCAATTTTGGTTTCATCAGACCATAGAACCTCTTTCCATCTGACCTCAGAGTCTCCCACATGCCTTCCTGGCACACTCTAGCTGAGATTTCATGTGAGTTTCTTTCAACAGTGGCTTTCTCTTTGCTACTCTCCCATAAAGCTGTGACTGGTAAAGCACCCTGGCAACAGTTGTATGTGCAGTCTCTCCCATCTTAGCCACTGAAGCTTGTAACTCCTCCAGAGGAGTCTGTCTTATCAGTACTCCAAGCGATAGTCAGTGTCTTGGAAATTTTTTTGTATCCATCTCCTGACTTGTGCTTTTCAATACACTTTTTTGCAGAGTTGCTTCAAGTGGTCTTTTGTCTTCATGGTGTAGTTTTTGCCAGAATACTGACTCACCAGCAACAGAACTTTCCAGATACAGATGTATTTTTACTACAATCAATTGAAACATCTTGAATCCACACAGGTCTCCAGAAACAGATCTCCATTTAACTGATAATGTGACTTCTAAAACCAATTGCCTACACCAGTGATGATTTGGTCTGTCAAATTAAAGGAGATGAATCCTCATGCAATCAATTATTTTGTGTTTTATATTTGTAAGTAATTTAGATCACTTTGTAGAGATCCATTTTCACTTTGAAACGAAAGAGTCTTTTTCTGTTAATCAGTGTCAAAAAAGCCAAATTAAATCCACTGTGATTCAATGTTGTAAAACAATAAAACATGAAGGAGTGGGGGGAATACTTTTTTTAGGCACTGTATCTGGGACAACCAGAATGATCTTAAATGTATTCATTGTTTGATCCACGATGGTGTAAAGTTTCTAATCAGAAGAATCAAGATGCAGTTCTGCTCCCAGATCATTCAATTTGATTGAAACAGGGTATGATATATATATAAAATTAAAGGCATCAATTAGTCTTGTGAGACGATGGATCTGCGCATGGAAAGTCTTCACTCTCCAGGGCACAGGCCTGGGCAAGGTTGTATGGAAGACCAGCAGTTGCCCATGCTGTAAGTCTCCCCTCTCCACAACACCAATGTTGTCCAAGGGAAGGGCATTAGGACCCATACAGCTTGGCACCAGTGTCGTCACAGAGCAACGTGTGATTAAGTGCCTTGCTCAAGGACACAACACGTTGCCTTGGCTGGGGCTCGAACTCACGACCTTCAGGTTGCTAGTCCAATGCCTTAACCACTTGGCCATGTGCGCGTGCACCGCCCACCCCCACACACACACACTCACACACATACATTTTTATATATATATATATATATATATATATATATATATATGTGTGTGTGTGTGTGTGTGTGTGTGTATATATGTATATATATATATATATATATATATATACACATACACCAAAGTGGGAGAATTAAAATCATAAACCATTGGATATTTAATATTGTGCTCCCATTCCCCAACTCATGTTTGATCTTCACAGCATGCAGTGAACGTAGTATACTGAATTAAAGGAAGTATTAGTGCATCACTGGTATTGTGCCTCTTGTGTTCACACTAAAACGAAAACAGCACAGGCTGTTGAGATGAGAGAGAGGTGGACCAGAAAGTTACTGCAGGATCCTTTTCAGGGAATGTTGAAAAGGAGGTTGTGATGAGTGGAATGGGGTGTTTGATGGTGTCATCAATCCAAATGTGGCAAATATGCTGCATAATAAATTACCTGCTATATATTGAAGCAGGAAGGAAAGGCAGCAAAGGCAAAAGGAAATTGTCGATGTAGGAATCCGAATGCCTAGGTCCAGGATCCCATCAGTCATTCTCCTTGGAAACAGAAGAAGCCTAATGCCTTGTTTCGCTCATCGTCATTGTAATCAGTGTCACTCACTCCATCTGTGATTATAGACAGCCAGCACCTGTCCTTTAAGAGTCATAAAATTGTACAACATGGAAATTGGCCCTTCAGCCTAATACATCCATGCTGACCAAGTTTGTCCGAAATAAGTTTGTCCTATTTGCTTGTATTTGGCCTATAACCCTCAAAACATTTCCCATTCATATACCTGTTCAAGTATCTTTGAAATGCTATAATTGTATCTGCCTCTGGAAGGTCATTCCACATTCTTACCATGCTTGCATGAAAAATTATTGCCCCTCAGCTTCCCTTTAAATCTTTCCCCTCTCACCTCAAACCTATACTCTCTACATATAAATACCCCCAGCCTGGGAAAAAAACTGTGACTATCTACCCTATCTATGCCTTCCATGATTTTGTAAACTTCAATAAGACCACGTTTCTGCCTCTATCATTTCAAGGAAAGCAATCTCAGTCTACCCAGCCTCTCCTTGTAATTCAAGCCCTCCAGTCAGGCAACATCCTTGTAAGTTATTCAACCACGCTCTCTAGATTAATCTCATCACTCCTACAGCAAAACAAGAACTGCTCACAATAATCCAGAAGCATTTTCACCAACACCTTGTGCAGCTATAACATGACACACTATCTCTTGTACTTAATGTCCCCACCTAAAAAGGAAAATCTATGCCATGTGCCTTCTTTACCATCCTGTCTCCCTATATCACCACTTTCAGTGAACTTGTACATCTAGGTCTCTGTTCTATAACACTTTCCAGGGCCCTGCAATTCACTGCTTATGTCCTGACCTGATTTAGCTTCCCAAGATCCATTTTGCTCTTGAGTGAGTTAAACTCCAATGACCAATCTTTTGCCCCCTTGATCTAGATCCTGTCCACTCTTTGTCAGGCTTGTACATGAAGACACCTCCCAGTGAAGAGGATTCACCAGCAACTCATTCCAGATTCATCGTCTGCAGCCTATTTAATCCCAGTTCTCATCCACAATTCTTGTTCATTCATCGAACCATCTGGCCTCAGCCAGTTGCTTTTAGCTTCCATTCTCCCAGTCTAAAGTTCACCTTGTTGCCTGCAGTGTTTATTTTATCTATTCTTTGTTTTGTGGCCCCTTGTGACTTGTTATTTGATTCAAAGTACGTACACAGAATACAACTTGGAGATCTGTCCTCCCACAGGCAACCACAAAACAAAGAAACACCATGGAATACACTCAAGAAAATATTAAGTACCCAACGGGCAAAAAAAGAACAAATTGCACGAACAGCAAAAAGCAATCAGAGAACACACAGAATGTGAAACATCAAACCAGGAGTCCAGTAGTATTCAGTTAAGTTCAGTTCAGTGTCATACTGCTAGCCCAGTGCAGGCTGTAGGGCAAAACATTCTTTACTGAAGCACCCCAGACCACATCGATCAGCTTGATCAAACCACTCAAAAACAGCAAAAAAAAGAGTAACCAGTAAAGAGAATCCAGAAGCACATGCAACATGAACCCTGAAGTTCCTCAAAACAAGGCCACAGCCTCTCTGGTTAATTGTTGCAAAATGGATTCCAAGACTCCTACAATTTTCTCTTAAAGCAGTTAGCAAGAGAGGGGAACCACGACCAAACGCAGGCAGGTGGCAGTAAATGCCTGCCCGTCCTCCATTCTCATCCTCGTTGACTTGTACTTTGCTCAACACCTCAACTGAGGAAAAGCAATGGAGTCCATCATGGGCTCGTGCCCTCGATGCCAATTAAGAGTTATCACTCACTGCTAAGTTGCCTCTGATGCTCTGCTTTTGGCTCAAGCCTCCTCTACATTTCCTAACACTATTACACCAATTTTTGTGTCAACTGCATATATATAAAACATGCCACCTGCATTTTCATCCAGATCATTAATATACAGTAAATGACAACCTTGTCAAAGGCCTGCAATCTGAAAAAATACATCCCAACTACTACTCTCTGACTCCTGTTACAAAACTATTGTTGTATTCAAATGGCTAATTTAACCTCAATCCCGTGTGATCTAACCTATCATGCAGGGCCTTGTCAAAGTCCATGTAGACAACACCCACTGACATAGGCCGAATCTAAGGTGGTGACGAATCAGCATAGAGGTGTTACTCAATATCTGTAAGACCAAGGAGCTGATTATTGACTTCAAGAGGAGGAAATCAGAGATTCATGAGCCAGTCCTCATGAGAGGATCAGAGGTGGAGAGGGTCAGCAACTTTAAACTCCTCCATTTTATCATTTCAGAGGCCCTGTCCTGGGCCCAGCACTAAGTGCAATTGTGAAGAAAGCATGGCAGTGCCTCTACTTGCTCAGGAGTTTGCGAAGATTTGGCAATTTGGCATGACGACTGAAAATTTGAAAACCTGCTGCAGATGTGTGGTGGAGAGTATATTGCCTGGCTGCATCACAGTCTGGTGTGGAAACACCAAAGCGCCTTGAATGGAATATCCTACAAAAAGTAGTGGAAACAGCCCTCACCATCATTGAGCACATCTACATGGAGAGTTGTCGTAGGAAAGCAGAATCAGGGACCCCCACCACCCAGGTCATGCTCTTTTCTCACTGCTACCATCAGGAAAAAGGTACTGGAGCTTGAAGCCTCACACCAGCAGGTTCAGGAACAGTTATTACCCCTCAATAATCAGGCTCTTGAACAAAGGCAATAAATTCACTCAACTTCATTTGTCCCATTACTGAAATGTTCCTGCAATCTATGGACTCACTTTCAAGGACTCTTCATCTCATATTTTTAATATTTATGACTGATTTATTTATTATTATTTCTTCCTTTTTGTATTTGCACGGTTGGTTGTCTCTTGCACACTGGTTGAATGCCCAGTTGGTACCGTCTTACAGTGATTCTAATATCGTTATTATTCTATTCTGGATTTATCGAGTATGCCTACAAAAAATGAATCTCAGGGTTGTATATCTAATATATATGTACTTTGATAATAAATTTACTTTGAATGCTGTAAAATTAGGATTCGATTCCCACCACTGTCTGTAAGGAGTTTGTATATTCCCCCCATGGCCACGTAGGTTTCCTCCGGGAGCTTTGGTTTCCTCTCATATTCCAAAAACCTACTGTATTAGTTAGGGTTGGTCAGTTGTAGGGATGATTCATTGGGGCCAGAAGTATTGTCACACTTGTGGGCGGCCCACCACAGCCCTCACTGATCTGATTTGACACAAATGATGCATTTCACTATATCTTTGAACGTACACGTCATTGAAAGTGGGCATGCAGGTACAGCAGGCGGTGAAAAAGGCGAATGGTATGCTGGCATTTATAGCGAGAGGATTCGAGTACAGGAGCAGGGAGGTACTACTGCAGTTGTACAAGGCCTTGGTGAGACCACACCTGGAGTATTGTGTGCAGTTTTGGTCCCCTAATCTGAGGAAAGACATCCTTGCCATAGAGGGAGTACAAAGAAGGTTCACCAGATTGATTCCTGGGATGGCAGGACTTTCATATGAAGAAAGACTGGATGAACTAGGCTTGTACTCGTTGGAATTTAGAAGATTGAGGGGGGATCTGATTGAAACGTATCAAATCCTAAAGGGATTGGACAGGCTAGATGCAGGAAGATTGTTCCCAATGTTGGGAAAGTCCAGAACGAGGGGTCACAGTTTGAGGATAAAGGGGAAGCCTTTTAGGACCAAGATTAGGAAAAACTTCTTCACACAGAGAGTGGTGAATCTGTGGAATTCTCTGCCACAGGAAACAGTTGAGGCCAGTTCATTGGCTATATTTAAGAGGGAGTTAGATATGGCCCTTGTGGCTACAGGGATCAGGGGGTATGGAGGGAAGGCTGGTGCAGGGTTCTGAGTTGGATGATCAGCCATGATCATAATAAATGGCGGTGCAGGCTCGAAGGGCCGAATGGCCTACTCCTGCACCTATTTTCTATGTTTCTATGTAAATATAAAGCTAATCTGTTATAATACATTACAAATAAAAATGCCCCATTACCTCACTTCCTTGAAAGGAATCTTAAGCAATATCATACGATTTTCCTGATGTTGGTACACTAACGAGGTTGGTCGAATTACAAATTTCTCGAAACATCTTACCCAGCCCCTTTAACCAGCCGCAGTGATATTCAGTATTCCAGCTGCCAATGGAGCTCACATGTGGTCTTATAATTAGTTAATAACATCTATTTCCAATAACACTGGAGATAGATGCCAATTGGCACCGGTGCAAGGGAAACTCACAGCTGCTCACTTCCCATTTCTCAGTGGAAAAACAGGCAATTGAGAGACGAACATCAGGCAGGTTTGTACGCACCTTACGAGTGTCTGAACCAATCAGCTTCAGTAGAACATGTCAGGCTCACCTTCACCAGTGGCTCTGAAGTCCTAAAAGAGGCCATTGGTCTCCTTTCCCAAGTGCTTACCTTCTTTAATAGAATATATATATATATAAACATATAAATTGAGCAAAAGGGCTTTTTCCATACCTTAGAAACCATTCTAATCCTGCTGCCAACCCACCCTTATGACACCCCAGGCACCTGCTCCTTCTCAACCATTTAGACATTCGTCCTCAGCTCAATGAGGAACTGTCACGGGCTTCTCACTTCTTGCTGCAACACAACTTTTCAGATCTAAAACCTGAAAGTGATTCTGGACTCCCAGTTAGGCTGAGTGCTCCGGATGCTCTGCAATTTGTATAGATTTGCCACAGTATTGGAAGTCTGCCTCCACATTGAACTCTGCCTGTTTTTCAGACTGTTTGACCACACGGTCAGCAGCCAGCAGATGGAGCAATATACGCAGAGTTCCTTTCAGTAGATTACAGACAGAAATGTCCATTATCCATTTTGATAATGAGAATCCAAAGTCAGGTGACAAATTATGCTGATGTTCTTCAATAATGAAAAATATATTACATTTCAAACAAACAAATTTTCTTTTAAATTAAAATGGAACACTTCAAAAAAATAATTCATTTATTGTCATGTGCGCAAGTAGAATGTGGTACAAGGACAATGAAAAATTTGCTTGAAGCAACATCACAGGCGCGGAAGTTCAGAGAGCGCAGAACAGACAGCGAGAAAAAAAGACTGTGAAAAATAAGACACTGCGTAAAAAAAACACACACACACACGCACACAATCAGAAACAAGTCCATCTTAGTCCAAGAGGTCGTCTGGCTTGATGTGCCAACTATGCTGCCGGTGACTGCAATGAACTGCAGAGTACTGTGGACTCAGCTCAGTACATTATGGAAACTAGCCCTCCCCTCCATGGACTCTTTCTATACATCCTGCTACCTCAGTGAAGCAGCCAGCATTATCAAAGACCCTGCCCATCCCAGACATCCTCTCTTCTCCCCCTTCCACTTTGCCGAAAATGCAGAAGCCTGAAAGCATGTATCACCAGTGGCAAGGATAGCTTCTATCCCACTGTGTAAAAAAATAATTATTCTCTAGTACCATAAGATGGAATATTGACTTCACAAATTACCTTGTTATTATTTGGCACCTTATTTTTTATCTACAATATACCTTCTCTTTAACAATAACACTTTATTGTATATTTTTAACCTTGTTCTACCTGAGTGCACTGTGAAAAGATTTGATCTGTATGAACAGTATGCAAGATAAGCTTTTCATTTTGTCTTAGTAGATATGACAATAATAATTGGCCAACCAAACCAACAGTGTGGAGCAGCTCATTAAAACAACTACCAAGCCAGGTTTAGCACCATCATCCAGCACCACTGACCATCTTCTCTGTGCATATTTATTATGCAGAGTGAGTGTTGGGGGGGGGGGCTTCCTGCAAATTAAATGGAATCTATTGGCACTAAATTGCAGCAACATTTAAGCCTCAAAGATAACTTAATTGAACTGTCCCCTAAGAATCTTCTGTTTTGTCAGAATATGGAGAATGCAAATTTGAGCTAGAGGCTAAAAGTCTATCAAACAAATTTTACATGAGATCCCCATATAATAATATACAAGCATGTCTAGAAGCAAGATACAGCACCCCAAGGAAAAAAACCATCCAGCAAAGTGAAGTATTTAATTAACAGACGGCACATCTTTTGAACCATATTGAAGAAAAAAATAACTCAATGAGCACCAGAAGCATTACTTCACCACTGGATAATTCTTTTATCATATATTTAATATTTTAATTATATTCCACACTGGATGAAGTTGCTTCGTAGGTAAACAACAAAATTAAATTAAGTCTAATGACTCTTCTTGAAGAGGGGTTGTCTAAATGTAAGAATTTTGTTAAATTTACTTAGGAGGATGCATTTTACAATTTTGCTTTATTTATATCCCCAGAACCAAAACAATTAATAGAAAAAATTATAAATAAGTTCCCTGTGTTTCAATTAGCTGTGTCTTCAAGGCAGAAGTAATACAGTACTGGTGTATGAAATTGCAAAGGAAGCCTCCATTATACGTGGGATTTTACTATAAGAAAAGACCAGATAAAGAATGTAACCCAGATCTGGAGCGAGGGAGACTGTGAAACTACAGATGTTTGGCATCAAAATCAACAGCAAATTCAAGGCACAGAGAAACAGAAATCCAGAAATAACTCTCATAGTTTATTCCAAGTCAGCAAATTGTATCCCAGCACATTTTATCATATTATAGAGTCATAGAGAAACATAGTACAAATACAGGACCTTCAGCTCAACATGTTCATGCAACATTGGGATTCGATTGGGAGAAGTGCACAGACACAGCGGCTCATCGTTGCGCAAGGTTGCTGAGAAGAGTTAAAAAGTGGGGAGTTTCTTTCAGAGGGAGATTCGATTGGGAGAAGGCAGTAGCTCATCATCACACAAGGCTGTTGAGAAGGTTCTGGAATAAAAGACCATAAGACCATAAGACCATAAGACAAAGGAGTAGAATTCAGCCATTCGGCCCATTGAGTCTGCTCCACCATTTTATCATGAGCTGATCCATTCTCCGATTTCGTCCCACTCCCCCGCCTTCTCACCATAACCTTTGATGCCCTGGTTACTCAGATAACTATCAATCTTTGCCTTAAATACACCCAATGACTTGGCCTCCACTGCCGCCCGTGGCAACAAATTCCATAGATTCACCATCCTCTGGCTAAAAAAATTTCTTCGCATCTCTGTTCTGAATGGGAGCCCTTCAACCCTTAAGTCATGCCCTCTCGTACTAGACTCCCCCATCATGGGAAACAACCTTGCCACATCCACTCTGTCCATGCCTTCAGCTACACATCATAAAGCCACAAAGGGAGATACTGCCTCACGGATCAGTTATTGAAGGAGCATGAGTCACAGTAGGGCTTTGGCGAGGTAAGGAGGTAAGTTACTTTCATATCTCCTTTTTTCCTCCAATTTAAGAATAGTGGGTTTGACTGCAAGGCCAGTTTTCTGCTCTGAGTGTCAGATGGGGGATATCTGGGAGACTTCCAGCCTCCCTGATGTCCACACCTGCACCAGGTTCATCGAGATGCAGCTCCTTAGAGACCGAGTTAAGGAACTGGAGCTGCAGCTTGATGACCTTCAGCTTGTTAAGGGAAAGTGAGGTGGTGATCGATAGGAGCTACAGGCAGATAGTCACAGCGGGGGCACAGGAGACAGATAAGTGAGTGACTGTCAGGAGAGGGAAGGGAGAGCATGTGTAGTGGAGACCACCCCTGATGCCGTCCCCCTTAACAATAAGTACTCCGTTTTGAGTACTATTGGGTGGGAGGGCCTACCTGAGGCAGCAACAGTAGCCATGTCTCAGGCACTGAGTCTGGCCCTGTGGCTCAGAAGGGTAGGGAAAGGAAGAGGATGGTAGCAGTAATAGGGGACTCTATGGTTAGGGAGACAGATAGGTGATTCTGTGGGCGCGATAAAGAAACATGGATGGTAGCTTGCCTCCCAGGTGCCAGGTTTCATGATGTTTCTGAACACATCCACAATATTCTGAAATGGGAGCCTGAGCAGCTAGAAGTTGTGGTACATATTGGTACCAACGTCATAGGTAGAAAAAGGGAGGAGTTCCTGAAAGCAGAATACAGGGAGTTAGGAAGGAAGTTGAGATGCAGGACCTCATGGGTAGTAATCTCAAGATTGCTGCCTGTGCCACCTGACAGTAAGTATAGGAATGGAATGAGGTGGTGGATAAATATGTGGCTGAAGGATTGGAGTGGGGGCAGGGATTCAGATTTCTGGATCACTGGGACTCCTTCTGGGGCAGGTGTGACCGGTACAAAAAGGCCGGCTTGTGCTTGAATCCAAGGGGGATCAATAACTTGGCATGGAGGTTAACTAATACTATTGGGGGAGGGTTTAAACTAGATTTGCAGGGGGGTGGGAACCAAAGTGAAGAGGCGGAGAATGGGGAGGTTAGAGCACAAGTAGAGACAGCTTGTAGGGAGTTTGTGAGGAAGATGATAGAGCAAATGTGCACTCAGCCTGATGGTTTGAGATGTGTCTATTTTAATGCAAGGAGTATCATAAACAATACGTGGAACTGTGATGTTGTGGCCATTACAGAGACTCGGATGTCTCAGGGGCAGGAATGGCTGCTAAGTGTGCCAGGATTTAGATGCTTCACAAAGAATAGGGAGGGAGGCAAAAGAGGTGGGGGCATGGCATTGCTATACAGGGATAGTATCACGGCTGCGGATATATAAGAAGTCATGGAGGGATTATCTACTGAGTCAGTATGGGTGGAAGTCAGAAAAAGGAAGAGGGCAATAACTCTACCGGGTGCTTTTATAGTTCCACCATAGTTACAGAGACATCTGGGAGCAGATAGGCAGGTAGATTTGGGACCGTGCATTAATAATAGGGTTGTCGTGATGGGAGATTTTAACTTTCCTAATATTGACTGGCATCTCCTTAGGGCAAGGAGCTTGGATGGGGTGGAGGTGGTTAGGTGTGTACAGGAAGGTTTGTGACTCAATATGTAGATAAGCCAACTAGAGGAGAGGCTGTACTTGATCAGGTATTGGGAAATGAACCTGGTCAGGTGTCAGATCTTTTGGTGGGAGAGCATTTTGGAGGTAGTGATCACAACTCTATCTTCTTTATCATAGTGCTGGAGAAGGATAGGAGCAGACAATTTGAAAAATATTTAATTGGGGTAGGGAGAAATATGATGTTATTAGGCAAGAACTTGGGAGTATAAATTGGGAACAGATGTTCTCAGGAAAAAGCACGGCAGAAATGTAGCAAATGTTCAGGGAACATTTGCATGGCATTCTGCATAGATATGTTCCATTGAGGCAGGGAAAGGGTGGTAGGGTAAAAGAACCATGGTGTACAAACAATGTGGAAAATCTAGTTAAGAAGAAAAGAAATGCTTATGAGTTCAAGAGCCGTGAGGTAATATTACGGCAATATAAGACCTTGGTCAGACCCCACTTGGAGTACTGTGTTCATTTCTGGCCACCTCACTCCAGGAAGGATACGGATACTATAAAAAGAGTGCAGAGAAGATTTACAAGGATGTTGCCTGGATTGGCGAGGGTGACTTATGAGAATAAGTTGAGTGAACTTGGCCTTTTCTCCTTGGAGTGACAGAGGATGAGAGGTGACCTGATAGAGGTGTACAAGATGACGAGAGGCATTAATCATGTGGATAACCAGAGTCTTTTTCCCAGGCCTGAAATGGTTAACATGAGGGGGCATAGTTTTAAGGTGCTTGGAAGCAGGTACCGAGGGGATGGCAGGGGTAAGTTTTTCACACAGAGAGTGGTGAGTGTGTGGAATGCACTGCCAGTGACGGTGGTGGAAACAGATACAATAGCATCTTTTAAGAGACTCTTAGATAGGTACGTGGAGCTTAGAGAAATAGAGGGCTATGTGGTAGGGAAATTCTAGGTGGTCTCTGGAGTAGGTTAAATGGTCGGCACAACATTGTGGGCCGAAGGGCTTGTAATATGCTGTAGATTTCTATGTTCTGTGAGGGGATCCTGGAGTTCCCCTATTAACTGTTTGGAGAGAGACATTTATCATTGGTGGTTTGTTTGGAAAGGAGAGAGAGAGATGAAGATTAATGGTTGGACTGTTACTTTAAGGCATTGGAAGTAACTTTGGATTTTTATTGAGTTTGGAGTTGGAGACAACACCGAGCAGCTCGAAGGTTGCTATGGTGACCAAAGGCCGGTTGTTGATGTTACTTCCAAGGACTTGTTGCCTGCTTGTGCACTCCTTTACAGACAAAGGAGGGAGGAACTCTTTGAATGACAGGTGATGCTCAGCCTGGTGAAATAAATGGGAGGTCAGATGATACAGACCTCAGGACACATGATCTCGACACTGAATGAGCATTGCCGTGCCCACAGAGAAAGTGGGTTTTTGGAGGATCAAATGGCGGATCGATCCTGTGACGAGAATACACATAAAATTAAGATGTTTGCTGGCCTGGGCTAGCATCAGTGGCATCAGCAGTTGGTCTGCCACCTGCCCTCAGGGGAAGGAGAGATAAGGAACAATGGAGCAGCGTCTGGAGATGTGTAATGAAGGGACGTGGGAGAGAGAGAGCTGTCTGGAGCGGCTCCCCCCTTTGAACCTTGAACTGTTTGAAGTGATGGACAGGTGATACCCCAGCAGGGGGATAAAAAGGGACCGGTTCGCTAAGGCGACACACACACGCCACCCGAGGTAACAAGACCCTGGAAGCGGTGCGCCTCTCACGAGTGGGTGAGAAGTATCAGACAACGGCCAGGGTGGAAAGGTACGATCAGTGGGAACCCGATGTGTGTCCGCCCTTGCCTGGGTGCCGGGTTCACTGCAGAGGATCGACCGCATCTGGAGGAGGGGTCACAGTCGGTGACCTCAGGTGACATCACCAAGGACCCGCCCAAAAGTTGCTTGTGAGCCATATCGCCGGTCTGTGAGTGAAGCTGTGTCTGAATGATCAGTTGTTCCTGTTCTGTCTCTCTCTTCCCCAACGTTGTCCATCTCCATGGCAACGATTACTGCGAACTGAACTTTGAGTCACTTTGAAATTTGGTCATTTACCCCTAGACAACGATAGAGCTTGATTGATGCTGTTATCTTAATTCTGTGCACATGTGTGGTTAACATTGCTGAACTGTTGCATTTATTATCCTTTCGATTACTGTGTTGCTTGTTTCTTTAATAAAACTTTCTTAGTTCTAGTGCTCCAGACTCCAACTGAGTGATCCATTTCTGCTGGTTTGGCAACCCAGTTACGGGGTACGTAACAATCCAAATTGCTATTCCAGTTGGAAGGAGAAGGGGTTAACTGGTGGTGAGTTGTCTATGTGCCCATCCTCACCTGGGTGATAGCTCCACCACAGAAGACCGGTCCCCCTGGTTAAAGTCACAGTCGGTGACTTGTAAAGGATTTCGGAGGATGACAAGAAGATCGACGGCATCAGCTCACCTGAAGACTCAACTCACTCTCTCTCTCTCTCTCTCTCTCTCTCTCTCTCTCTCTCTCTCTCTCTCTCCATCACTACTCAACTAAATACCAAGAACTGAACTGAACTGAACTTTACTCAACATCGTAAGACTGCATCTTTTTACCCCAGACTTAAAGAAGCTTGGTTTTTTCGTACATATATATTCCACGCTTACTTTTATATATAATCATTGCTGACTCCTTTGATTTATCTACATTTATATTACTGTATTGCGTAGTTACTAATAAATGTTAGTAGTTTGTAACAATACGAGACTCCAAAGTGTCTTCCATCTCTGCTGGTTTCTTTATCCCCGTCACGGGGTCCGTGACAGTCCTATGTTCTACTGGTACCCACCTTTCAAGTTCCAATTTCCTGCCTTCGGTCACTATTTTCTTAGCCCTGCCTCAAGCACTTCCCCTGGCATATACTCACCAAATCCTGCATGAAAAGTTGCCACTCAGGCCCCTTTTAATTCCTTCCCCTCTCTCCCTAAGTCTCTACCTTCTTGGTTTAGATTCCTCTAACATGAGGAAATGATGACCATCTCCGCTACTCCTGCCACTCCTAATTTGAAAGGTCACCATTTATAAGGTCATTTCTCATGTCCTACATTCCATGTACAAAGGCCTATCCTAGCCAGCCTCTCTCTATAATTCCCGTCTTGAATTCTGTTTACCACGTCCTCAGTCATTTAACTAGTCTGTTTGTACCCCCTGGAATAAGCAAAAGACAGAGCTTACACAGCAGCTCCGATACTTCTGTGGCCGCTAGCTGTGGCACATTGGAGACTCTGACTCCTGCTGTCAGATGTCACATACCTGTGACGAGGAGGTGCACAGGACTGAGATTGGCTGGTTGAGTGGTGTTGCAACAACAAACTTGTACTTAACGTCAGTAGGACCAAACAACTGACTGTGGATTTCAGAAAGGGGGGGTCAGGAGAACACATTCGGTCCTCATCAAGGCGTCACCAATGGAAAAAGTGAGTAGCTTCAAGTTCCTGGGTGTCAACAGCTCTGAAGATCTATCCTGAGCCCAGTACGTTGATGCAATTATGAAGAAGACAGGCCAGTGGATAGATTTTATTAGAGGTTTCAAGGAGATTTGGTATGTCACCAAAGATTTTAGCACTTTTTATAGGTGTACCAAGGAGAGCATTCTGACTGGTTGCAATACCATCTGGTATGGGAGCACTGCAGAGGATTTGAGATTCGACCAGCTCCATCATGAGCACGAGCTTCCCCACCATCGAAGACTTCTTCAAGACGGTGGTATTTATCATTAAGGACCCTCATGCATCAGGACGTATCCTCTTCTCAATGTTACCATCAGCAGAAAGGAACAGGAGCTTAAAGGCACATACCCAACATTTTAGCTACAGTTTCTTCTTCTCCTTCATCAGATTTCTTAACAGACCATGGTCCCATAAACAATACCTCACGTTATGGTCTTTTTTTACACTGTTTTTTTATATATGTATTTGTTATTGCAACATAGTAACTTTTATGTAGTGCACTGTACTGCTGCCCTAAAGCACAATATACTGTACGTCAGTGATAATAATAATAAATCTGATTCTGGTTCTGATTCTGAAATGCTAACATGAAGCAGCCATCACTTTAAGCAGGAAGGGATGGGCTATAAAATGCATAATTAGATCCAGACTTACTCACATAAGGAATAATTTTTACTTCCATATCTTTAACTGGACAGAAATAAGTCAACTTTTAGTTGTCTCTCAGATCATCAGCCTGCAGCCTTACTTCTGTTTCTCCTCTACCTGACCTGCAAACTATCTCCAATATTTTTTTTTGTGTGTTTATTTCTGATTTCCTGAAGCTGCAGTAATATATGCTTGACCCACTGTTTCTTGATTGCTTGAACATACTTAGCAAGTTAAACATTTTAGCAGGCTTTAGTATGACACATCAGGATCACTTGTACTTTGAAGTGATACAGCTCCTGTGGGTATCACTGTGCAACATTTGTTTTTCACTATTATGTTTCATAATTCAGTTAGTGCTTTAGTTTTGCAGTGGAATACATTGTAATGCATAAATACAAAATTAACTTTGAGATAAATTTTATGATGTTCATATTGTTTGTTCACAGTTAAAGCATTATGCAAATTTAATCTAAGTAGTCTCCAAGAATGATCAATCATCCCTGTGATTCAGGTTCTTTGGCCGTTGTATCGTTTGCCAGCAAGCTAATTTATCTGTTAAAATATTTGCTGTTAAACCCATTCCTCCAACAATTAACTATGGTCAGACATTTTAGTCTAACTGTTAACAGCCTCCAGTACATGTTCAGAGAGGCCACGATGCTTTCAATGCACATTAAGAAGTGCAGGAAACATTAAATGTGTGCTTCCAGTGGTTTTCCTCCAGGCTGCAGTTGTTTTTGATACAGACCATGTAATGGAAAACAAATTCCAAAGGGGTTTATGGGTAAGTCAAATGAAAGCCAACAGCAGTTTAATTTGGCAGCCACGTTGGCAAATCTGTACTGACTCTTGTGTACATAATTTTAAACGAGATAATGTGACTCCTGAAGATGAAAACTCAAGGCAGGCCAACCAATCCGCTCAAAGAAAATGAAATGGATTGCTGGCTTTGCTTCAGTAAGTTGATACTGTTTATTTGGAATAGCACAATGATGAAAACTATATTTATGCTTCAGGAAATAGATGAACCAGATCACATTTATGCTGGCATGCAATACTGTGATGTCGAGGAACAGTCAAACCTAGAGGTGCATAGAGACTCAGCTGTCATGCAACATGTCACACAGGAAAAGAGGTACTTACGCCCTGACAAGTAAATTACCAAAATCTAAAATCACTCCTCATTTCAAATACTTTCTAATAGTACTAGACAACTGTTAAAGCAAAAATGCTTTTATTGTGCAGATAAATATAGGCACTTCAATTAACTTTGAATAATCTCAATGTTGTACTGCAACTTGCAAATTAGTTATTATTTAATCCAAATATTTAAACAATTATGGAAGTATAAATCAGTTTCCTCAAGTGTTTCAATCTGAGTCTTGTAAATTCTAATTCTGACTAGTACACTGTACTTATCTAACTAAACCCAAAAGTTTCAGCTATTTCTGAAATTAAGTCAACTTTGTGCCAAGTTAATTTTGTGAATGTACTTTATTAAAACTAAATTATTGCCTTAGTGGAGAAAAAATACAATGAACTAAGATTTGGCTGTTTAAATTTACATTTTATGGATAGCAAGATGACTGAATTAAGTTTAGTTCAGATGGTAGAAATTTCACCTTTGGAACGAGCATTATTAGCTCATGATCCAGATCAGGTCTACAGCATAAATTGTGTAGGGTAGAAGGAGTGACACATTATCATCTGAATGAAATATGTAAGTTTGTATATAATGTATAACTCAATATATAAGTTTGCTGATGACACAACAATTGTAGGCCGTATCTCGGGTAATGATGAGTTTGACTACAGAGAGGAAATTAAGAACCTGGTGGCATGGTGTGAAGACAATAACCTATCCCTCAACGTCAGCAAGATGAAGGAATTGGTTGTTAACTTCAGAAGGAGCAGCGGACTGCACGACCCAATTTACATCGGTGGTGTGCAAGTGGAACAGGTCAAAAGCTTTAAGTTCCTCGGGGTCAATATCACAAATGACCTGACTTGATCCAACCAAACAGAGTCCCTGCCAAGAAGGCCCACAAGCACCTTTATTTCCTGAGGAAACTGAAGAAATTTGGCCTGTCCCCTAAAAACCTCACTAATTTTTATAGATGCACCGTAGAAAGCATTCTTCTAGGGTACATAACAACCTGGTATGGAAGTTGTCCTGTCCAAGACCGGCAGAAGCTGCAGAAAATCGTGAACACGGCACAGCACATCACACAAACGAATCTTCCGTCCTTGGACTCACTTTACACTGCATGCTGTAGGAGCAGTGCTGCCAGGATAATCAAGGACACGACCCACCCAGCCAACACACCTTTCATCCCTCTTCCCTCTGGGAGAAGGCTCAGGAGCTTGAAGACTCATATGGCCAGATTTGGGAACAGCTTCTTTCCAACTGTGATAAGACTGCTGAACGGATCCTGACCCGGATCTGGGCCGTACTCTCCAAATATCCGGACCTGCCTCTCGGTTTTTTTACACTGCCTTACTTTCCATTTTTCTACTTTCTATTTATGATTTATAATTTAAATTTTTAATATTTACTATCGATTTGTACTCCAGGGAGCGGGAAGTGTAGAATCAAATACCGCTGTGATGATTGTACGTTCTAGTATCAATTGTTTGGTGACAATAAAGTATAAAGTATAAATGTTAAATCAAGACTGGACTTACCAGTTCTGGTGCTTCAAGATGCCGTGAAACAGCAGAAGGAAAGAGAGAAGAAGGATCATCCAAATGCACATCTCAGAAATTTCCCGTTTGGCTGGTCCACACTATTGTCAGTCGTTGCTCTTCAAGTGAACATTCCGGTTCTTTTTAAATGTGGTGAGTGGTTCTATCTCCACTATCCTCTCAGGCAGCGAGTTTCTAAAGGAAACAGTTTTATCTCCCAAAGTTCTGGTGATGTCCCAGCTATGCAATGAGCAGCTGCAGCACAGTAGAAGATTAGGAAACGTTGACATCTTTTACCTGCCTGGCATTTGATGTAGATGCTCAACTAAGAAAAGCAACTCCCCAATTTTCTCATCTACCAATAAATCACATTTTTCCTCATCACCACTCCTGTTGGCCACAGAATCTGATTGCCTCAATGTCAAAAAAGGTTTACCAAAGCCAAAAAATAAATTAAACATGATATGCCAAATGTCATCACTCACATATGTTTCTTTACAGCTGTCTTCTGTGTGTTTATACTAATCTTTTTCCAAAGGGATGAGCATGAATACTGCCCGTCATGGTAGGTGCAAGGTTGCTGACTTTCCACTAGTGTTTGGATTCGGAATTATGCTGATGGATCCACCTATTATTTCTTTACTGGATAGATCATAAGTCCATGCTGCAATTTGAGAGAGAGAAGCATAAAATATGTATCTGTATTGCAATGGAATAAAGGGAATTACAGAGGCATGAGAGAGGAGCTTACCCAGGTGGATTGTAGGAGGATACTGGCAGGGATGACAGCAGAGCAGAGATGCTGAAGTTTCTGGGAGTAGCTCTCAAGGCACATGATAGATATATCCCACAGAGGAAGAAGTTCTCAAATGGCAGGTGTAAGCAACTGTAGCTGACAAAGGAAGTTAAGGACTGCATAAAAGCCATGGAAAGGGCACGTAAGGAAGCCAAAGTGATTGGGAAATTGGATGATTGGGAAGCTTTTAAAATCCACCAAAAGGCAACTAGAAAAGCTATAAGAAGAGAAAAGATAAAATATGAGGGAAGACAAGCCAATAATATAAAGCAGCATACCAAAAGTTCTTTCAGTTATATAAAGAGTGAAAGGGAGGTAAAAGTTGATATTGAACCACCGGAAAATGATGCTGGTGAGGTAGTAACAGGGACAAAGAAATTGCAGATGAACTTAATGTGTTTTGCATCTGTCTTCACTGTGGAAGACACTGCAGTGTGCCAGAGATCTATGAGTGCCAGAGAGCAGGAGTGAATGCCATCGGTATTACAAAGGAAAAAGTGCTAGGCAAACTCAAAGGTCTTAAGGTGGATAAGTCACCTGGGCCAGATGGACTATATCCCAGAGTCCTGAGAGAAGTTGCTGAAGAGGTAATGGATATATTGGTCATGCTCTTCCGAGAATCATTTGATTCTTGCATGGTCCCGGAGGACTGAAAGATAGCAAATGTCACTCCACTCTTTAAGAAGGGAGGAATGCAAAAGAAAGGAAATTATAGGCCAATTAGCCTAACCTCAGTGGTTGGGATAATGTTGAAGTCTATTATTAAAGATGAGGTTTCGAGGTACTTGGAGAGTAATGACAAAATAAGTCAAAGTCAGCATGATTTCTGTAAAGGGAAATCCTGCCTGACAAATATGTTAGAGTTCTTCGAGGACGTAACAAGCTGAGTGGACAAAGGAGAGGCAGTGGATGTCATTTACTTCGATTTTCAGAAGGCATTTGATAAGGTGTCAGACATGAGGTTGCATAACAAGATAAAATCCTATGGCGTTACAGGAAAGATACTGGCATGAATAGCAGAATGGGTGACAGGCAGAAGGCAGCAACGGGGATTAAAAAGGGCCTTTTCTGGTTAGCTGCCCCTGATGAGTGGTGTTCCTCAGGGGTCAGAATTGGGACCACCGCTTTTCACATTGTTTGTCAGTGATTTGGATAATGGAATTGATGGCTTTGTGGCAAAGTTTGTGGATGATATGAAGATAGGTGGATGGATAGGTACAGCTGAGGAAGTAATGCGATTGCAGCAGGACTTAGACAAATTAGAAGGATGGGCAAAAAAGAGGCATTTGGAATACAGTGGTGTGAAATGTATGATAATGTATTTTGGTAAAAGGAACTATAGTGCAGACAATTATCTAAATGGGGAGAAGGTTCAAACATCAGAGGAGCAGAGGGACTTTGGAATCCTCGTGCAAGACTCCCAGAAGGTTAATTTACAGGTTAAGCCAGCAGAACAAGTGCCACACCTGTCCCTACGCTTCCTCCCTCACTACCATTCAGGGCCCAAACAGTCCTTCCAGGTGAGGTGACTCTTCACGTGTGAGTCTGTTGGGGTTCATATACTGTGTCCAGTGCTCCTGGTGTGTCCTCATGTATATCAGCGAGACCTGACGTAGACTAGGAGACCGCTTCACTGAGCACCTGTGCTCCATCCACCAGAAAAAGCAGGATCTCCCGGTGTCCACCCATTATAATTCTACTTCCCACTCCCATTCCGACATGCTAGTCCATGACCTCCTCTACCGTCGTGATGAGGCCTTACTCAGGTTGGAGGAGCAACACCTTATATTCCATTAAGATACCCTCCAACCTGATGGCATGAACATGATTTCTTGAACTTCCAGTAATTGCCCCCTCCCCTTCTCCATTCCCCAATCCCAATTCCCTCTCTCACTGTATCTCCTTACCTGCACATCACCTCCTTCTGGAGCTCCTCCCCCTTCCCTTTCTTCCATGGCCTTCTGTCCTCTCCTAGCAGATTCCCCCTTCTCCAGCCTTTTATCTCTTTCACAAATCAACTTCCCAGCTCTTTACTTCACCCCTCCCTCTCTCCCAGTTTCATCTATCACCTACTATCTTGTATTTCTTCCTCTCCTCCCCCTACTTTCTTACTTTGATGTCTCGCCTCATTGGCCCAAAACGTCGACTGTTTACTCTTTTCCAATGAAGTTGCTTGGCCTGCTGTGTTCCTCCAGCATTTTGAGTGTGTTACCTTGATCTCCTGCATCTGCAGAACTTATTGTTTATCATTCTTGCGAACTTCCTCTGCACTCTCTCAATGCCAGCACATCTTTTCTTAGGTAAGGCGCTCAAAATTGCTCATGATACTCCAAGTGCAGTCTAGCAATGCCTTCTAAAGACCGAGCATTACATCCTTGCTGTTATATTCTTGTTCTTTTTAAATGAATGCAAATATTGCATTTGCCTTTCTTATCACCAACTCTTAACAAGTTAACATTCAGAGTATGCTGTACAAGGACTCCCAAATGCCTTTACACCTCCGATTTTTGTATTTTCTCCCTGTTTAGAAAATAGTCTATGCCTTTATTCCTTCTACCAAAGTGTATGACCATACGCCTCCATGCACTGTATTTCCTCTGCCACGTTTTTGCCCATTCTCCTAATTTGCCCAAATCCTTCTGCAGATTCCCTGTTTCCTCAATGCTACCTGCCCCTCCACATATAATCATATCATGAACAATCTTGGCCACAAAGCCATTAATTCCATCATAGAAATTATTGACATATAATATGAAAAGAAGTTGTCCCAACTCTGACCTCACAAGTTACCAGCAAACAAAGAGAAAAGGCCCACTTTATTCCCACTCCTTGCTTGTTTGGAACCAAGCGCCAAGGTGCCTAAGCAACACTGCCACCAGGTTGTTCCATGTTCCTTGACGTAATGCACACTCTGTGAAAGCCAACTGACGCACCAAGCATTACGTTATTCATACAGTACCAGCCATGTTCTGCCATCTATCCCATCAAACTCCTCAACAGAACACCATGCCAAGAGACTCTGCAGATGCAAGAAACTCAAGCAACGCAGAAAACACTGGAGGATCTCAGAAGGGTCCTTTTGAAGAGTCTTTGCCCGGACCTTAGACTGTTTATTCCCCTCCATAGATACTAACTGACCTGCTGAGTTCCTCCAGCATTCTGTGTGTTGCTCAGAACACCTTGCTCAACATTGCCCTGCAATGAACTGGCAACCATGCTACCTTCACCCCACCGTGAGGCCATTTGTTCCTACCATCTCACCCCAAGCAGATCCTGCCTTTAGGCTAAATGAAGTCCCTTGACTTCACCTGGAGACAGAGAGTGCTAAATGAGGAAACAGCACAACTTCACCTTCACTGTTTTCCTGATGAGAAGGGGACAAGTTGCAGTTCCTGGCTATTGAAAGAAGAAAGGCATAGGGATAGTTGTGACTGGATGGGGAGACAAAGAAGAGGTTTATGCTTATACCATTTGGAGCAGGGGTTCTCAACTTGGGGCCCATGAACCCCTTGCTTAGTGGCATAAAGAAGGTTGGGAACCCCTGATTTAGAACATGTAAATCAAAAGTCATTGCAGGGTAATAAAGAATTGAACTGTACAAGGGAGGGTTGACTATTGTCACTTACTTCAGTTTTTGCCCTCCACTGGCTACTGCTGCCTCCAGTTGTGTTCTATTAACTTCTTCTGTAGGTCAGGGAAATACTTGTCAGTCAGTGCCACAAAATATAGTTTGGAGATGTGTGAGCTATGATTGAATATCCGGGTACGAGCTGCCACCTATGGGAGGTTTGGTGCAGTGCCACGTGAAAGTGGAGCATGCAAACATTAATCAACGTCCTAATAATGGAGATTGTTGGCAGATGAATGCAAGGCGTACGGTGTAATGATCATAGTGAAAGCCTGGCATATGCACTGGATAGGATTCAACATCTAAAGATACATTCCCTGATGCAAACCACGAGTGAGATCACTGAACTTTTTATGACCCTACTACTCAGTTTAAAAAATTATGTCTATGTGTGCCCCACCAGTTAGACCACGTGGCTGAGACCAATATACATCCTGCCAGTTCATAACATCAAGCCAGTCCAATCAGAGAAAGCAACTTCCTCAATCACCAGCAATGTTCTGAGTACTAATACTGATGGCCTCCATTTTAATCCCAATCACCAACTCCTCATGTTCCCACTTAGCTCTTTTCTGGTTACTTGTCTGCTTTAAGGAACTTCTAAAGCTGAGCTTAGCCTCCCTTCTGGCCAGCTTGCTCAACACAACTCCCGCCTACAATGATAAGGCCTGAAGGTATAAATTTCTCATAGGGCCGGTCTCATCACATTTGTTTTGAGGCAGTCAAAATTGTAAGCTCTCAATCATAGCCATTTTGATCTAGTTCATCAAACTCTTGGGAATCTGAATCGGGTTTATTATCAAAGGCATATGTCATTAAATTTGTTTTGTGGAAGCAGTACAGTGCAAGACATAAAATATTATTGTATTTTTAATTACAATAATAAATAAATAACTTATGTGAAAGAGGAATAGTGAGGTAGTGTTTTGGACCTTTCAGAAATCTGATGGCAGAGGAGAAGAAACTGTTCCTAAAGCACTGAATGCGTTTCTTTATCTCAGGTATGTCCTCCCTGATGGAAGTAATGAGTAGAGGGCATGTCTTGGATGGTGAGGATCTTTAAAGATGGATGCCGACTGCTTGAGGGACCACCTTTTGACGATGTCCTCGATGGTGGGTGGCTTGTGCCCGTGACTGAACTGGTTAACCCTGCAGCCTCTTGTGATCCTGTGCATTGGATCCACCATTCCAGACAGTGATGCAGCCAGTCAGAATGCTCTCCACAGTACATCTGTGGAAATCCGCCTGAGTCTTTGGTGACAGACAAAATCTCCTCAAACGCCTAATGAAACTTAGCTGCTGGTGTGCCTTCTTTGTCATTACAGCAATATGTTGGGTCCAAGACAGATCCTCTGAGATTTTGATGCCGAGGAACTTGAAACTGCTCACCTTTTCCATCCCTGACTCCTCAGTGAGGACTGGTTTGAGATTTTCTGACCTCCTTTCCCTGCTGAGCACTTTAGCTCCTACCATAAACTTCTTAATATTGAATTATTAAAATAAATAGGTTGCAATGTTCCACAACAGTTTGACATTTACCAGTGAAATTCATATTCAGTTAATGTTGTCTGAAACCAGCACAGTTCTATAGTTCTGCAAAATCACTGCAGTTGCATATCATTAGAAAGTTAATTCTGCTCTGTTTAAGAATATCCCTGCAGAATGAACACAATGTCAAAATTGTGCTTACATAAGCACTAAATTGAAACTAAATTACTAGCTGACCTCATGCAGTGTGGGCGTAGATTTATTTGCTCCTTGGAAAATAAACAAGATGAAGGATAGAAGAATCAGACAGTACTTTAGAAAGCTAAAAGCCACAAATGAGTCAATCCTGGTGCCTCAGACTAACCCACAGTATATTTATGCTTTAGTAAAAATGTCTACACCTTCAATAAGCAGCTGAACATCACATCTCCAGGGAGATGTTGTCGCCACTGATGGGATGAGCAGCGGGCAGAACACTGATCCATTCTAAACCAAGGTGCATTCAAAGGCTGGGCCTTATTTCCACAATGACTGTGAGCTTCAGGCCAATTAGCTGGTCTGCTGGCTAACTTCAGTCAGTAGGGCTGGGAAGCTGGGGCACTCTTTTTCTGCGGTGTGCAAGAGTATTTCAAAGAGAAGTTACTCCCACATTGTGAGGTCTCACCTCACAGCCTCCAGACTAACCCTGTAAGTTTGGCTGACCGCAAAAATGGAATGGTTTTGCCATAGAATCTAACAGTGAACTTGAAGTCCTCAAAAATAATTACATACTCACAGTTTTAAAGTGCTTGGAAGTAGGTACAGAGATGCTTTTATGCAGAGAGTGGTGAGTGCATGGAACGGGCTGCCAGCAATCGTGGTGGAGGTGGATACAATAGGGTCTTTTAAGAGACTCCTGGGTAGGTACATGGAGCTTAGAAAAGTATAAGATTATGGGTAACCCTAGGTAATTTCTAAAGTAAGGACATGTTCAGCACAGCATTGTGGGCTGAAGGGCCTGTATTGTGCTGTAGTTTTTTCTATGTTTCTATGTTTCTACTTCAGGCCTGTTGCCATCCTCATTTCCACTCTGCAGACCAAGTTCAATTTGTTCTTTATAATGTAAAGAAAGATTTAAAGAAATTGCCTCATATTTTAATGAAACAATTTCAAAGTAAGGTGTTTCATAATACTTTTGTTTATCTGCTAAAGGGATACATGCAAAAGACACATGAAACAAAGTGCAAGTCATGTTAAGAAACTGGAGCTGTAGCTGGAAGACCTTCAGCTCATTCGGGAGAATGAGGAGGTGCTGGATAGGAGCTACAGGAAGGTAGTCACACTTAAGTTGCCTGAGGGAGGTAGATGGGTGATTGTCAGGAAAGGGAAAAGGAATAGGCAGATTGGGCAGAGTACTCCTGTGGCCCTTCCCCTCAATAACAAGTATACTGCTTTGGATGCCATTCGGGTATGATCTACCAAGGGAAAGCTGCAGCCACCAGATCTGCGACAGAGTTTGGCTCTGTGGCTTAGGAGGGAGAGGGGGAGAAGAGGTGATAAGAGATTCAATGACCAAGGAGATTTTAAGATGTGAAAGAGAGACCTGCGTGTTTTGTTGCCTCCCAGGTTCCAGGGTAAAGGATGACACAGATTGGGTCGACAGTATTCTTAAGGGGGAGGTTGAGCAGCTAGAAGTCATGGTACATATTGGTAAAGGAGAAGGATAAGGTCCTTAGCATATACTTTGCTTCATATTCACCAATGAGAAGCGCATTGACAAATGTGAGGACAGCATAGAACAGGCGATATGCTGGAACATGTTGACATTAAGAAAGAGGATGTGCTTGAACTTTTGAAAAACATTAGGATAGCTAAGTCTCCAGGGCAAGATGGGATATACCCCGGATTTCTACGGATAATTAGGGGAAAGATTGCTGCACATTTGCTGATGACCTTTGCATCCTCACTGGCCACAAGATTAGTACAAGAAGATTGGAAGGTAGCAAAGGTTATTCCTTTGTTCAAGAGAAGTAATAAGGATAACCCTGGGAATCATAGACTTGTCAGTCATACATCCCTGGTTGAGTGGTAGGATCCCTTTGCAGATGGCGGAAGTTGCAGAGGACGATGTGTTGAATGCAGAGGCTGATAGGGTAAGGACAAAAGGAACTCCATCACTGTTAAGGTAGCGGGAAGATGGGGTGAGAGTGGATGTTTGGGAAATGGAGGAGATGTGGGTGAGGGCAGCAACGATGGTGGAGGAAGGGAAACCCTGCTCATTGAAAAAGGAAAATGTCTCTGATATCCTGGAAAGAAAAGCCACATCCTGGGAACATAAGCGGCAGAGACAATGGAACTGAGGAAAGGGAATAGCATTTTTTCAGGAGACGGGGTGGGAAGAGGTATAGTTAAGACAGCCATTGGAATCAGTAGGTTTAAAAAAGATGTTTATCCACAGTTTGTCTCCAGAGATGGACACAAAGAGATCAAGAAAGGGGAGGGAGGTGTCAGAAAAAGACCAAGTGAATTTACGGGCAGGGTGGAAGTTGAAGTATCAAAATATCAACTTTCATCAGAGTTGATGAAATTAACAAGCTCAGCTTGAGTGCATGAAGCCACACCAATGCAGTCATCAATGAAGAGAAGGAACATAACAACATAAGACACAGGAGCAGGAGTAGGCCATTCAGCCCATCAAGCCTGCCCCGCCATTCAATAAGCTCATGGCTGATCTGTCCGTAAACTCAGCTCCATCTACCTGCCTTTTCCCCATAACCCTCAATTCCCTTACTGTGTAAAAACCTATCTAACTGTTTCTTAAATATATATTGGAGAAGAGTTGGGGAGTATTACCGATGATTCATTACAAAATCATAATTTCTCCAATTCTGTGCCATCCACCATTATATTGGATTGGGTGTCTGTTGACTCAACTAGACAGCCCCAAATTCTGAAGTGCCCTTGTGACACGATTTGTGTCCCCTTTAGCTTCACTCTTTGCTGCTTAAAAATACCCTCTCTTTAAGTAAGGGTTTAGTCATTCATTCTATTGCCTCCTTTGTTACCTTACCTTCCTTTATTGTCTGATTGCATCTCAGTAAAATGTTTTACATATGGGTATTTGCACATTGTGCATAATTTCCTCTGAAATTGAAATTGAAATTTGCATCCCATCCCCAACTATTAATTCCATGGAACTTTTTAAAGAAAATACAAATAAATACAAGTTTCATAGAAACATAGAAACATAGAAAATAGGTGCAGGAGTAGGCCATTCAGCCCTTCGAGCCTGCACCGCCATTTATTATGATCATGGCTGATCATCCAACTCAGAACCCTGCACCAGCCTTCCCTCCATACTCCCTGATCCCCGTAGCCACAAGGGCCATATCTAACTCCCTCTTAAATATAGCCAATGAACTGGCCTCAACTGTTTCCTGTGGCAGAGAATTCCACAGATTCACCACTCTCTGTGTGAAGAAGTTTTTCCTAATCTTGGTCCTAAAAGGCTTCCCCTTTATCCTCAAACTGTGACCCCTCGTTCTGGACTTCCCCAACATCGGGAACAATCTTCCTGCATCTAGCCTGTCCAATCCCTTTAGAATTTTATACGTTTCAATCAAATCCCCCCCTCAATCTTCTAAATTCCAACGAGTACAAGCCCAGTTCATCCAGTCTTTCTTCATACGAAAGTCCTGCCATCCCAGGAATCAATCTGGTGAACCTTCTTTGTACTCCCTCTATGGCAAGGATGTCTTTCCTCAGATTAGGGGACCAAAACTGCGCACAATACTCCAGTGTGGTCTCACCAAGGCCTTGTACAACTGCAGTAGTACCTCCCTGCTCCTGTACTCGAATCCTCTCGCTATAAATGCCAGCATACCATTCATGTTTCATGTCCTAAGAGGGCTATGATAGTCCTTATAAAAATGTGGATAAACAACCGAGCATAGGACAGATTGCATGGCTCAAAATGATGCCAAGTCTCTGACTCAATTTATTGTAAAGCACTGTTCCAGTTAATTCCGAGTGTGATAACAATAACTTCAAGCTACCCTATTGTCCTAACGAAAGCATTACCACACTTCTTTATTTTTTCATAAACGTGACTAAAAACTGTTAAGATAAGTATTTTCTTCTGTGGATTGTGCATAATCCATTCAAATACAATTTGGCTACAAAGAATGGTTGCTGACTGCGCTTATAACATCCTCGTTAAAGTAACTAACAATAAATATGTTTGAATTTGGTTATTGCAACTTTATGATTAAATAATTATCAAAGCTTTGGAGAGCAATCTTAATGGGTGCAAACGTAATTCGGTTCACTTATTGTAATATTTTAGGCTCATTGTGATTCAGAATATATCTCATTTCTGGCAAATAGGTTATTAATATTATAACATGCAAGAATCAGTTTGCATTGTTGAAAAAGTTAGCTAGCACAGACTGCAAAAAGCAGCACATATATACCAAATACAAACAAGGACTGCAATTTGGGGCTGAAAATTCACATTTATTTAGTCCTGCTGAGACACCGTGCACAGATCTGACAACACAACAGCTCGAAGCTGAACGGTCTCTGCAGAATAATAAGGTATTCAGAAAACCCTTTCAGTTACAGTAGACTCTTTCATAAAATTCCTCTGTACAGAGCATAAAAGCTAATGCACTCTGGCTGAAAAAAATCAAGCTTTTTAAATATTTACCTAGCACACATATTAATGGTGCTACCTGTAACTATGCTTTCAACCTTCTCATCTCACTACATAAATTCAAATTTTGCTGTCGAAAATGAAATAGCATAACATTTTGATGTTCTATCTGATGGAATCAGTATAGAAGCTTTGAATTTAGTATATTTAACAATGCAAGTTATGCTGCCAAAGCATTTTATGTAAAAACTTCATTGAAGCACAAATTTGTGGCAATTACATGTCCTCATGTCTGGAACTGCTGCTTAAAAGCAGTATATTTGGATTCAATAGAAAGAATATATAGTAACAAAAATAATTTTTTATCGTGGCGAGGCACCTATTGCTTCCATCTGCAGCCTTTCCTCTCCCCATATCTATGATGACCTCGAGATCACATGACCATAAGACATAGAGGCAAAGTTAGGCCATCCCGCCCATTGAATCTACTGGTCGAATCATCTTGGCTGATTTATTAGCCCATTCAACCCCATTCTCCTGTATTTCCTATAACCTTTGAAGCCCTTACTAATGAGGAATCTAACAAACTCAACTTTAAGTATATCTTCCAACACCTCTGCACTCTTTCCAATTATCATTGCTCCACCATCAACAGCCATGCTTTCAACTCTTCATTTCCCAAGCTCTGGAATTTTTTTCTGCAACAACCCTCTCTCCCTTATTCCCTCCTTCCTTAAGATTGCAGGAAAACCTGTTTCTTTGACCAAGCTCTTTGTTTCCCATCTGCTTTTCTCCTTATGAAGAGCTTTGAGAAGCTTTAACCACATTAAAGATCCTATACATGCCATTGCCAGTGGTTACAGAAGAGTTACAGATCAGGAGAGAGCTATTACCTCTCCAATGTCAAATTTTAAACTTAGATTGAGAGCTCAGGTAGGTCCAAATCAACAGTATTCTTAAGTAACAATTGGCTCACTTAGATGCCAATGGAAAGAGCCCAGAAATCTACTGAACAAGTTACTTGCTCCTCCTTTGTGCCCTGCTATTTTCCCAGACAACAACGAGGAAACTATCATCTTGCGGGATACCAATCTTCTACTATTTTAGCTTTATGAATGAAGAATCACAAATTCACGGGATCTCTGATGAATATCTTTATTTGATGCTGAAAACTGTACTGCCACAGTTGTCCCATTTATACTAAAACCAGGAACAACTCCACAATTTACATTTTCTACTGGTCTCCAAGTAATTATGTGTGGACAAATGAAAGAGCATTGGATAAACTGCTTGGCTCAAAATGATGGCAAGTCTCTGATGCAATTTATTTTAATTGCAGTAAAGCACTCAGTACTTCAGTAAATTCAGGATGTGACAAAAAATAATGTCAAATTACCCTGCTGAAAGCCAAACAAGTTCTGTGTAATGTGGTTGCAGTGTAATCTGAAGGAGCCCAAGTTCCTGAGAAGTATTGACAAAATGACAAATGCATTATTGACACAAGATTTAGATTCTCTTCTTCAAGGAAATTAGACGGTAATTTACCATCATTCAATAGACAATAGACAACAGACAATAGGTGAAGGAATAGGCCATTCGGCCCTTCAAGCCAGCACCACCATTCACTGTGATCATGGCTGATCATCCACAATCAGTATCCAGTTCCTGCCTTATCCCCATAACCTTTGATTCCGCTATCTTTAAGAGCTCTATCTATCTCTTTCTTGAAAGCATCCAGAGACTTTGCCTCCACAGCCTTCTGGGACAGAGCATTCAACATATCCACCACTCTCTGGGTGAAAAAGTTTTTCCTCAACTCCATTCTAAGTGGCCTACCACTTATTCTTAAACTGTGGCCTCTGAGTCTGGACTTACCCATCAGCGGGAACATGCTTCCTGCCTCCAGCGTGTCCAATCCCCTAATAATCTTATATGTTTCAATCAGATCCCCTCTCATCCTTCTAAATTCCAGTGTATAAAAGCACAGTCGCTCCAATCTCTCAATATATGACAGTCCTGCCATCCTGGGAATTAACCTTGTGAACCTACGCTGCACTCCCTCAATAGCAAGAATGTCCTTCCTCAAATTTGGAGACCAAAACTGCACACAATGCTTCAGGTGTGGTCTCAGCAGGGCCCTGTACAGCTGCAGAAGGACCTCTTTGTTCCTATACTCAATTCCTCTTGTTATGAAGGACAGCATGCCATTAGCTTTCTTCACTGCCTGCTGTACTTGCATGCTTGCTTTCAGTGACTGATGTACAAGAACACCTAGATCTCATTGTACTTCCCCTTTTCCTAACTTGACTCTATTTAGATAATAATCTGCCTTCCTGTTTTTACCACCTAAGTGGATAACCTCACATTTATCCACATTAAACTTCATCTGCCATGCATCCGCCCACTCACCCAGCCTGTCCAAGTCACCCTGCATTCTCATAACATCCTCCTCACATTTCACACTGCCACCCAGCTTTGTGTCATCTGCAAATTTGCTAATGTTACTTTTAATCCCTTCATTTAAATCATTAATTTATATTGGAAACAGCTGTGGTCCCAGCACTGAACCCTGCGGTATCTGACTTGTCACCGCCTGCCATTCCGAAAGTGACCCATTAATCACTACTTTTTGTTTTCTGTCAGCCAGCCAATTTTCAATCCATGTCAGCACTCTGCCCCCATTCCCAGGACATCACTAAGCGAACTGGGCATCAATGATCTTCAACTGCAGGCACTCTCCAGGATCTGATAGTCTTAGCTTCCTTCTGTCTTGGTTCAATTATGAAGATTCACTGGCACTTCTAGAGGTAATTAACAATGGATTAGTAATTAGCTAAATAAAATGTTGCAAACATTCAGCAGGTGGGCGACAACTACAGTAATAGAAACCGGTTTTGTGCCTTACCTGGCCTTTAGCAGCAGAGCCCACTCTAGATTATTGTGGACAGACGTGCCAGCTATGGACTTATTTCCAAATTAGCCAATGTCTACACTGCCTAAAACCATCATCATCTTGAAGCCAATGCTCTGCTTGAGAAGACCTGATATCAACTGAGAGGACCTAAATAAGTCCTACCCTCCCCCCCCCCCACCACCTTCCCAAGTTTTTACTGGCTGCCAAAGCTTTGAATGGTTCTGAATGCAAGGGCATGCTAAACTATTCAGAAACTACTAACATCAAAAATACAACTTTCTAATGGAATGACTAAAAATGTTGAAAGGTATTAAGTCACTTGGAAACAGAATAAAAACTTGCACTTGCCTTTCTTCTATGGCAGTCTAGGAAGCGGGGATGGGATTTGGGGGGGAGGTGGTGCTGGTAGACTCTACATTGCAGCTACCAGAGAACTGCAGAGAGTTTGTGCTTAGCTATTGAACTCTTTGCAGAATCCAACACCTGGCCACAGCTTTGTCATGATCCTGCACTTCCAACCATTTAGAGGGCATTTTTTGGGAAGTTCTGACCCAATGTTTGCTGACAACACCACCTAATGCTTCTTTGAAATTCAGATGTGCTAACTGGAATGCAAGGTATCTTATTATATTGTGCCTTTAAGATACACAAAATATTTTTTTTTCAAAATTATGCTCTAATTCCAATGTGACATTAAATCCTACACACTGAGAAAATTACTGGGCGTTAGACATTTCTTTAAAATCCTACAGTTGGAGTTTCAACACTTCAAGTCTTGCTGTTATTTTACTTTGATAAGTGCGCCAGTTTAATTAAATTCTGTCATAAAATATAAAACACTCGGTCTCTTGTGTCATTAATTCAACCTTTCAATTCCTACAAACCTAAAACACTAATGAGTAATTAAATCCATACAGGTTGTCAAAGGGGATTTGTACAAAAATAACAAGACAAGCAGAATTATTAGTATGATGCAGTATTTTTTCAGTGATAATGAATAACCCTGATTTGTTAAAGAAACCATATCTCCAGAGATCAAATCATTAAGTGCTAAAGAAAATCTGTCTAAGTTGAAATGCTGTGGGTTCTCAAAACATATTAGCAAAATATCATTCATCTCTCCATCACCTCTCCCAAGCCTGCACTCCTTTGAACTCTTGTGTCCCAGGACAGAATTACTAATAAAATTCAAATGTTTGCTGCGTGTTTTAATTACTTACCTCACACTTTGAAAAGAGAATTCATGAAAGTTGTCATGTATTTAAGAACCATGCACCACAATGTAAGATTGTCCAGAAAATACATGCAATTTTTTTGTTTTGATATTAAGTGATAAAATTGCATTGTGCAACACTCAAAATCATCCAAGATGTTTGGCTCAACAGAACAACCTTGTGATATTATGCTGGGATATAAGTAAGGAGATGCCACTGGAATGTTCAGGTGACATTCTGTGACAGCCAAGGACTGATTAAGGATAGTCAGCATGGCTTTGTGCGTGGTAGATAGTGTTTAACGAATCTTGTAGAGTTTTTCAAGGAGGCTACCAAGAAAGTGGATGAAGGAAAGGCTGTGGATGTTGTCTACATGGACTTTAGTAAGGCCTTTGACAGGGTCCCACATGGGAGGTTAGTTCAGAAGGTTCAGACACTAGGTATCCATGGAAAGGTTGTAAACTGGATTTGAAATTGGCTGTGTGGGAGAAGACAGAGAGTGGTAGTGGATGATTGCTTCTCAGACTGGAGGCCTGTGACCAGTGGTGTGCCTCAGGGATCTGTGCTGGGACCATTATTGTTTGTCGTCTATATCAGTGATCTAGATGATAATGTGGTAAATTGGATCAGCAAGTTTGCTGATGACACTAAGATTGGAGGCGTTGTGGACAGCGAGGAAGGCTTTCTAAGCTTGCAGAGGGACCTGGACTAACTGGCAAAATGGCCCAGAAAATGGCAGATGGAATTTAATGCAGACAAGTGTGAGGTGTTGCATCTTGGAAGGACAAATCAAGGTAGGACATGCACAGTAAATGGTAGGGCACTGAGGAGTGTGGAGGAACAAAGGTATCTGGGAGGTCAGATACATAATTCCCTGAAAGTGGCGTCACGGGTAGACAGGGTTGTAAAGAAGGCTTTTGGCATCCTGGCATTGCATACTCAATCAAAGTATTGAGTGTAGGAGATGGGATGTTATGGTGAGGTTGTATAAGACACTGGTGAGGCCAAATTTGGAGTATTGTGTGCAGTTCTGGTCACCTAACCATAGGAAGGATTATCAGTAAGATTGAAAGAGTGCAGAGAAGATTTACTAGCATGTTGCTGGGACTTCAGAAGTTGAGTTACAGGAAAAGATTGAACAGATTAGGACTTTATTCCTTGGAGCGTAGAAAAATGAGGGGAGATTTGATCGAGTTTTACAAAATTGTGAGGGATATAGACAGAGTAAATGTGAGTAGGCTCCTTCCACTTAGATTAGGAGAGATAAATACGAGAGGACATGGCTTTAGGGTGATAGGGGAAAGGTTTAGGGGGAACATTAGGAGGAACTTCGTCACTCAGAGAGTGGTAGGAGTGTGGAATGAGCTGCCATCTGACGTGGTAAATGTGGGCTCACTCTTTAAGTTTTAAGAATAAATTGGATAGATACATGGATGGGAGAGGTCTGGAGGGTTATGGACTGGGTGCAGGTCAATGGGACTAGTGGAATAAAGTTTCGGCACAGACTAGAAGGGCTGAATAGCCTGTTTTCTGTACTGTAGTGTTCTATGGTTCTATGATAATAAACTTGATTCTGACATCAAATAAACTATATCTTCTTACACAAAATAAATTCTCAGGCTGCATCAGTATAACCAAGGGGTAGAAAGGGTGGAGACTTCAGACAACATAGAAAGTGTAGCCTTGTGTTTTTTGAAGTATACACCATATCCTTAGCAGTTAAAAAGTAAACAGCTGGAAGAGCACAGTGGATCAAGGAAAATCTGTGTTTGTGTGGGGGTGGGGAGGAACTGTTGATTTTTTTGGCTCAAGACACTGCACATTCGAGTAAAGACTTTCTGTCTGATAGCTGGCACTTCCTTTCTCATCATGGATGCTGTTCGAACTGTGAGTTCCTCCAGCGGATGTTCCTTTTGCGACAGATTTCAGTATCTGCAGTCTAATGTCTATATCCATTGCAATCTTGTGCCTGGCATTCTCAACATGGATAACCAAATCCCTGATCACCATCACGAGGAAAATTTGTACTAACTTGCAGATCTCCTAGTAGATCCGACCTGACATCGCTTGAGTCCATTTGGCAGCCATCCACATCAAGCCAGTCTATGGCTGGCTTATATGATGATGCCCTGGATGTCATCATAAGGTGAGTTATCAGCCTTTACCCTATCCACCATCCAGGACACGTTCAGAAGGTAGTGCTTCAAGAAGGTGGCATCCATCATTAAGGCTCTTTACTACCCAGGACATGCCCTTTCCTCAATACTCCCCTAGAGGTGGAGGTACAGGACCGTGAAGACCCACACAAAATGTCTTTGGATCAGCTTCTTCCTCTTCCCCCATCAGAGTTTGGAATGGTCCATGAATACTGCCTTGTTATTTCTCTTTTGCACAATTTATTTTTTAAAACTTAGAGTAATCTTTATGTCTTGCACTGTATTGCTTTTGGCAAAACAATGCATTTCACGATAGATGTCACACAAAATGCTGGAGCGAATCAGCAGGCCAGGCAGCATCTATATAAAAGAGCAAACAGTCGACGTTTCAGGCCAAAACCCGTCATCTGGTCCTGCATTTTGTGTGCGTTGCTTTGGACTTCTGGAATCTGCAGATTTTCTCATCTCAGTGATAAGAAACCTGATTTTGAGCTCCCTTGCCTCCTTTCATCAACCAGGTGTGACTCTTCACTCAGAAGGGGTATTTTTCTCCATTAAACAAATGATTTATGGAAACAGAATAGAACAGACAGCAGATACAAATAAGACACTAAGAACAAGTGACTGAGGATAGATGTCCCCCCCCCATGCAACATTGTTAGCTGAAGTCCACAAGTCAATGTGGGAAGAGTGCAGGAGACAAGGGCCTTCAATATATGCAAGAGTATTAGTTGCTGTTTTCACTTACTTCCATCATTCGTGTGTTGTAGCTGTTCGTGAAACCCAACGCAAGAAACAAGATGCTTTTGTTTTATAAATATTTACCCCCTCTTTCTACCTCACCTTCAATTGAAGAGTTAAGGTAGGTCTGTTTTTTTTGTCAGTTTTACACAACACACAATGTTCAGATGTTTCAGAAGACTGGTTGAATTAATTCAAATTTTAAAAATTATTTTTCACCTTTAAAAGCAACACGATGTTTCCTCTTTCTCAGCCCATTCACAGACTAGCAAGATTGACAATTTGAAGAATAGCAAGCATAAATATTTTACCCCTTCAGGGAGCTAATCGCAATCACATCTGGTGCTGCTTTTCAAAAAAAGGGGGTTATTGTGGCACTTAAGTTACAGTATGTACCATAGTTGGCAAAACAATAATTGCAGAGGCTTGTCATACAAACCCTAACCATCTTTTGTTTATATATTCATTGACATCTGGAGATTGGCAGCAAAGCATTTTCTTTAACAAAATATCATAAGGTATCAGGTCATTAACTTTCTGATGGGTATTTCAAACCTTGTGCATAAGAATTTGAAGTGGCAAAGCTGCTGCAATTAGCGCAGCCTAAGGTTTAAAAGGTCCTCAAAAATTGTCACTATTATTCAGGCGTTAAAAATGTTAGTTGTAAATAATAGCTAGGGCCATTTAGAAAGATATATATCTTTGCATATGGTTATAGAGTCACACAGCACACAAGCAGGACTTCAGCCCACTAACTATCAAGTAAACATTTACAAAGATCCCATTTAATCCTCCCACATTCTCGTCACCTCTCCTCTGATTCTGTCACTCAGCTACACAATAGAGGCAATTTAAAGTGGCCAATTAATTGACCAAGCTGCTCTATTCAAATATTTTTACCCAGTTTCTCTGTCCCCACTGGAAACTCTGCTGTCAAACTGCACTTCAGGGCATCGACAGATGAAGTCAGAAGTTTACATATACCTTAGCCAAATACATTTAAACTCAGTTTTTCACAATTCCTGACATTTAATCCTAGAAAACATTCCCTGTCTTAGGTCAGTTGGGATCACTACTTCATTTTAAGAATGTGAAATGGCAGAATAATAGTAGAGAGAATAATTTATTTCAGCTTTTATTTCTTTCATCACTTTCCCAGTAGGCCAGAAGTTTACATACACTGTTAGTATTTGGTAGCATTGCCTTTAAATTGTTTAACTTGGGTCAAGTGTTTTGGATAGGCTTCCACAAGCTTCTCACAGTAAGTTGCTGGAATTTTGTTCCATTCCTCCAGACAGAACTGGTGTAACTGAGTCAGGTTTGTAGGCCTCCTCGCTCACACACGCTTTTTCAGTTCTGATGAACTAGACTTGACATCATTTTCAGACCTCAAGATTTCCTCCTTCCCCATTGGCCCATAGCAGTTTAATCAAGTCGTTATTTTTGTCCCTTCAGTAGCTGAGAGCTGAAACTCAGTAGTGGCTATCAGTAGTTACTCTGAGTGCAGGGGCAGCAAGGTATCTTTGTTTTCTGTTCACAGGCAACATTTCATACTCCATGCCATAATGGAAGATTGTTACAGTAATCTGACAAGTCTCTCAGTCCCTTTGATCAATGTACAGGAGGGTTTGGGGTGGTCTCTATTTGAATGGCTACAAGAACCTCGCCCCAGTGGCACCCCCTCGCGAATCGACCTTTTGATCTTTGACCTAACCGCTGAATGGACCCTGCTCATGTTCACTCCCCATTCAGGTCGGGGTGGCTGCATTCTGATGCTGTGTCCGATCTCTTCTCTTTCTTGGTCTGCCTTGCCATTGAGAAATTTGCACTCCCCAATCTCCAGCACCCGAGGCTCAATTCTCTAAGCTCTCAATTGTTTCACCCCCTGCACTGGTAATCCAAATTGCCTCTCCAGTCATAACTCAGTTATCGACACTAATAACCCTGTGTCCACAAACCTATCTCATGAATAACCCCCTAATAAACTGTCTGTGTACATTTGTGGGTGACAATTATTGGCAATGGGCTGCCACCAGTTTTCTGTCTGACCTGGATGCTGTCCTTACTAGCTCTATAAAGTGGTCAGTAGTCAAATAGGATAGAGGGCACTGCCATGGTTTCTGCCTGTCTGGGTGAGTCATTCTCAAACCTGGAAGCATGAAGAGTTTCCCCTACATTCTGTGTCTGCCACATTAAACAGCAATTACATGTAAATTATTTGCAGGAACAAAATAAACCAAAGTGGAATTTTAATTAAGAGAAGGAGGTAAAATAAGCAGATTTATTTTATTCAAAGAGCAATGCTAATTTTCTGCAGAAGAAATACCCTGTGGGGGGTATTTTGGGGGGTTTTGACAGCTGATTGCCACTTAACAAATCAATAAATAAATCACTTAACTCCTGAATGCCTTGGCCCTAAGAGATTCAACCTCTCTTTACAGAAGTACTGTAGAAAATCAATTTCAAGCTGGTGCAGTTGTTTAAGGGCTAAATCTGTTGGCAAAGGATTATGGCATTGAAGGAGCATCTCTTTCTGAAATGTCCTTAATTTCCATTGTAACTGCACATCTGCAGATTCCAGAGGTTTCTCTCCAGTTTGACCAGCAACATTTAACAAACATATTATCACCAATAAACACAGTCTACTTGAAAGTACCCCAAGGTTGGCAGGGGTGGGATGACAGGAAATAGAATAAATTCACTATATTTAAAAAAAACAAAATAATCAAACTTTCTTGTGCAATGTGAGGAGTAAATCAAAAAGGGATTCGACAGTAGTGTTCAAAATCGTCACAGTTTCCATAAATTAAGGACATTTTCTTAACCTGTAGGATATTTAAACAGAGATCATAAAAGGTTATAGAAAAAATAAGGCACACTAGGGAGCACTGCATGGGAAGCCGATTCAACTGCGACATGTTAAATAATGAAGGGTGGAGGGTGGGGATTACTACAGAACAACATAGACCAGTGGGATTAATTAAATTGCTTAAATAGGAGGAGTAGGGGAAGGGTGTCAATACAAGGCAATGAATGTGCTGTGCAATCCATGCATGAGATGTGATAGTTTGGCATCTGAACAAATTTAGTGAAAGTATTCTTTAACAATGACTAAATTAGCAAATCATTACATTACTGTGGTGTTCATTTGCCCAAATTTTAAGCAGAACAATCCCCTTTCCTTTCTGCCCTGCAAATAATTAACACTTCTGTGCCTATCTAAATCCCCTTTTGATGATGTGCAGTGTTTGGCTTGTGCCAAACATAGTGTTTAGTCTGATAGACAAAAAGCTTAATTTTGGTTTTATCAGACCATAGAACGTTCTTCCAGCGGACTTCAGAGTCTCTCACATGCCTTCTGGCAAACTCTAGTTAAGATGTCATGTGGGTTTTTTTCAACAGTGGCTTTCTCTTGGCCACTCTCCTATAAAGCTGTGACTGCTGAAGCACCCGGGCAACAGTTGTTGTATGCACAGTCTCTCCTATCTCAGCCACTGAAACTTGTAACTCCTCCAGAGTTGTCATAGGTCTTTTGTGGCCTCCCTCACTAGTCCCCTTCTTGCTTGGTCACTCAGTGGGGACGGCCTGCTCTAGACAGTTTTACAACTGTGTCATGTTCTTTCCATTTCTTTATAATTGGATTAACTGTACTCCAAGGATATTCAGTGACTTGGACATTTTCTTGTATCCATCTCCTGTCTTGTGCTTTTGAATAACCTTTTCATGAAGTTGCTTGGAGTGTAGTTTTGTCTTTATGGTGCAGTTTTTGCCAGGATACTGACTCACTAACAGTTGGACCTTCCAAATACAGGTGTATTTTTATTACAATCATTTGAAACACCTTGACTGTACACCAGTGATCTCCATTTAACTAATTATGTGACTTCTAAAACCAATTGGATGCACCAGTGTTGATTTGGTGTGTCATATTAAAGGGAGTGAATACTTATGCAATCAATTGTTTTGTATTTTATATTTGTAATTAATTTAGATCTCTTGGTAGAGAGCTGTTTTCCTCTTGACACGAAAAAGTCTTTATCTGTTGAAGCGTCAAATAAGCTAAGTTAAATCCACTGTGATTCAATGTTGTAAAACAATAAAACATGAAAACTTCTAAGGGGTGAATACATTTTTATAGGCACTGTGAAGGAGAGTTAGTGGATGTTGTTTATTTGGATTTTCTGAAGGCCTTTAATAAACTGCTGCTCATGAGGTTCCTCAACGAAATAGGAGCCCATAGTATTATGGGAAAGGTACTAGAATGGATAAAAGATTGGCTGACTGGCAGCAGACAAAGAATGGGAATAAACGGGGCCTTTTCTGGTTGGCTGCCAGACTCGTGGTGTTCCAAAGGGCTTGGTATTGGGACCACTTCTTTTCTCATTGCCTGCCGATGATATGAATGAAGGAAGTGATGGCATTGTGGCCAAATTTGTGAATGATACGAAGATAGGTGGAAGGGCCGGTAGTCTTAAGGAAGCAAGGTTTCTGCAGAAGGACTAAAACAGATTGGGGGGATTGGGTGAAGTGGCAAATGGAATATAATGCAGGGAAGTGGATGGTCATTCACATTAGCAGAAGGAATAATGGCATGGACTATTTTGTAAATGGTGAGGATATTCAAAACTCAGAGATACAGACTTTGGGGTCCTTCTGCAGGATTCTCCAAAGGTTAACTTCCAGGTTGATTTGGTGGTAAGGAAGGCATATGCAATGTTAGCATTCATTTCAAGAGGACTAGAATACAAAAGCAAAGATGTAATGCTGAGGTTTTATAAAGCACTGGTCAGACCACACTTGACTCCTTATTGTATTGTAAGCAATTTTTGACCCCTTATCTAAGAAAGGATATGCTGGCATTGGAGAGAGTCCTGAGGAGGTTCACAAGAATGATCCCAGGAATGAAAAGGTTAATATATGAGTAGTATTAGCAGCTCTGGACCTGTACTCACTGGAGTTTAGAAGAATGAGGGAGCAATCTCCTTGAAATCTTTCGAATATCGCTAGCTCTCTACCCAGACCTAGCAAGTGGATGTGGAACGGATGTTTCCTGTAGTGGGGGAATCCAGGACCAAAGCGTACAGCCTCAAAGTTGTGGAATGTCAATTTAGAACAAAGATGAGGCAACATTTCTACAGCCAGATGGTGGAGAATCTGTGGAATTCTTTGCCACAGACAGTGTGCAGGCCAAGTCAGTGGGTATATTTAAGGCAAAGTTTGATAGGTTCTTGATTAATTGGGGCATCAGAGGTTACTAGGGGAAGGTGGGAGAATAGGGTTGAGAGGGATAACAAATCAGCCATGATGGAATGGCAGAGCAGACTCGATGGGCCGAATAGCCTTATTCTACTCGTTGGTCTCATAGTCTTATGGCATCTCCAGCGTTGTGTCTGTTACACTCACCTAACAAGTTTAGCGCACAACCTGCTAAGTTTAAAATTGTAAATCTTTCTTGCATTTAAGATTTATTTTAGAATTTATTTTGAACTTCCAAATTGTTTTAGAGTGTTTTTCTGTATTGTAATATTCTCTGATTTGCTTAAGTTTCTACCAATGACATTGAAAACTATCCAACATTGTCGACATATGACTTAAAAATTGTTGTTTATTTTCTACTCATTATTGTATTCGACAGATTGTTTTTGCAATCATGGTTTAAAAATCCTCCTTTTTTCATTGTCAACAAGTTAAGATAGTGCATGTAATTGTGAGATATAAACCAGTTGTCCCTGGGAAGCTAGAAAACACCTATTTGGAATGGAAAAAGAAAATCAAAAGCAGATTAATAGCTTCATCGCTTTTATTTCCATATTTTCTGAACATGTAATGGAAATTCGGCTGTTTAGAAGACATTTTAAGTACTGACAGAAGTGCTCTCATCTGGCAGATGTGTGCATTTCAAATTTCCAGAAGATCTAGGGAAAACAAGACTCCAAATGCCAGAAATTGTATTTCCTTCGGTGGGTTTTTTTCTACTTCCGCCAGTTCTCTGCCCAGCAGATTGATCGCGTCTGCGCATCTGTAAGTACAAAGTATTTGACTCGACAGGAGCGAGTAACGACCGTACATAGTTGTCCTGTCCCTGAATCTTATGATGGCAATCTTGAGTTAAAAGTAGCATTGCCTTTCTGCAGTGAAGGATCTCAGAGCTGTGATATTTACTTTTCGACTTTAAGTAATTGTCCTCTCATTGGAAGAAAATGACTATCAAAGCAACCAACAATTTTTGCCGTTTAGTTTTAGAAGTAACTTTGCTCTGCACCATCGGGGTCCGGCAGGCTGTAGCGGCGCCGACAGGCATAGTGAAGTTTCCAGGTGATAACAGCACGAAAACAGACCAGGAAATAGCCACTGTAAGTTGGGGAGTTGTTAAACTTTTTATCACTGTTGCCTTGCAAATGGCGTTTAAAGTTTGCTGGGCTGATGTTTTCGATTGCTTCCACGAGCTGCCAAAGCGAAGTAAAAAAAATCTGGTATGCTCAGGAATTATTTTGGTTCAAAGTCTCTTAAGTGAAAGCATAATATGGCCTTGATAACATCTGTTCGTTTCAACAATCAGGGCCATCTCAAGGAGGGAAAAGATAATCGGAACTATTTATGTAAAGCATATTTTTAAACATTTCCTTTCAAAATTGACTGTAATTTAGAAATATTTTCTTTGCAGAGCAAATGTTATAGTATAATTAGTTTTGTGTGTCCATTACATATATTTCAAATTATCAAAGAAAAATTACCCCCATATCAATGTGTTTTGAATGTCAACCTTTTACCTCAAATAAACTGGCATCTTTCAAGATCAAGAATGTTAGTTTTTATTGTGAGGACTGATGGCAAATCGCCAGTTGATGTACCATTGAATGTGCAGTGTGCGTATTATTTGTGCAGATGGAAGGACGCTTTCAGACTTTCAATTGCCTAATTAACCATAAATTTTGAATCACTTTTGAAGAATGTTAAAATATTGATTCCAAATCAGCCTGAGTTATGAAGGCTTTCTCTCCCCTTTCCCCTCAATCCCAAATCTGGTGACCTACTCTGTAAATTGTAAGCCCAGCTAAAATAGTTAATTCCATACTTTGGAAGACACTGAATGGTTTCATTGCTTGTAAATATTGCCCATGGTTGACTCCGTGTAAGACCACAGGAGCAGAATTAGGCCATTTGGCACATTGAGTCTGCTCTGCCATTCCATCAAGTCTCAGTTATTATCCCTCCCAACACCATTCCCCTGCCTTCTCCCTGTAACCTTTGATACACTTACTAATCAAGAACCTGTTAACCTCTGCTTTAAGTATACCCAATGACTTGGCCTCTAAAGCTGCCTCTGCCAATGGATTCCACAGATCCACTACCCTCTGGCTAAAGAAATTCCTCCTCATCTGCGTTCCCAAGGGACATCCTTGTATTCTGAGGCTGTGTCCTCTGGTCCTAGACTCCCCTTCTATAGGAAGCATCCTCTCCAGTCTGTTTTATCTATGTTTCTAAATATTTGATAGGTTTCAGTGAGGTTCCTTCTCATACTAAACTCCAGCAAGTACAGTCCCTGAGCTATCAAATGATCTTCATATGTTAACCCTTCCATTTCCAGAATCATTCTCATGAACTTCCTCTGGACCCTGTCCAATGTCAACACATCTTTCTTAGATAAGGGGCCCAACACTGCTCACCTTTTTCCAAGTGCAGTCTGACCAATGGCTTAAAATTCTCTGCATTACATCCTTTTAAATTCTGTTCTCTCAAAATAAATGTTAACATTGCATTTGGCTTCCTTACTACTGATTTAAACTGCAAGTTAACATTTATGGCATCCTGCACAAGGTCTCCCACGTCCTGTTGCACCTCTGATTTCTGAATTTCCTCCCCACTTAAAAAGCAGCTTACGCCTTGATTCTTTCTACCCAACTTCTTGCCCATACACGTCCCTACACTGTATTCCATCTGCCACTTCTGAGCCCATTCTCCTAATCTGACCAAGTCCTGCATGCTCTCTGCTTCCTCAACACTGCAGCTTCTATCTTCACTTATCTTCATATCATCTGCAAACTTGGCCACAAAGCCATCAATTCTGTTATCCAGATCATTCACATATAAAATAAGTGGTCCAAATAACAACCCCTTTGGAACACCTGTAGTCATCAGCAGCCAACCAGAAAAGACCCCTATTACTCCCCCTCTTTGCCTCCTGCCAGTCAGCCAATCTTCTAGTCATAGTCATAGTCATAGTCATACTTTATTGATCCCGGGGGAAATTGGTTTTCATTACAGTTGCACCATAAATAATAAATAGTAATAGAACCATAAATAGTTAAATAGTAATTTGTAAATTATGTCAGTAAATTATGAAATAAATCCAGGACCAGCTTATTGGCTCAGGGTGTCTGACCTTCCAAGGGAGGAGTTGTAAAGTTTGATGGCCACAGGCAGGAATGACTTCCTATGACGCTCTGTGTTGCATCTCGGCGGAATGAGTCTCTGGCCGAATGTACTCCTGTGCCCAACCAGTACATTATGTAGTGGATGGGAGACATTGACCAAGATGGCATGCAACTTAGACAGCATCCTCTTTTCAGACCCCACCGTGAGAGAGTCCAGTTGCATCCCCACAACATCACTGGCCTTACGAATGAGTTTGTTGATTCTGTTGGTGTCTGCTGCCCCAGCACACAACAGCAAACATGATCGCACTGGCCACCACGGACTCATAGAACATCCTCAGCATCGTTCGGCAGATGTTAAAGGACCTCAGTCTCCTCTATCAACTATCCATGTTAGTATCTTTCCTGTAATACCATAGGCTCTTATCTTGTTTAGCAGCCTCGTGTGGCACAATGTCAAAGATGTTTAGCTTTTCCAAGTAATGCTGGACCACTTTACTCCATGACCGTTCATTTTCCACGCAAACGCATGCAGTCAAACTTACTCACTTGTGTTTTTGCATCAGATATACTTGAATAAATTCTATGGCTGTCCGAAAGAAAGGTGTGACCTTGTGGTGTTGTCGGACACACTGAAGAAAATGCAGAAGTTTTTTGGACTGCCTCAAACTGGAAAATTGGACTCCGAAACAGTAAATGTGATGAAAAAGCCACGATGTGGAGTTCCTGATTTAGCAAATTACAACTTGTTCCCTCAGAAGCCAAAATGGGAAAATAATAGACTAACTTACAGGCAGGTGTCTATTTACACACGTCTAAATAACGAACGTGACTTGTAAGATGCTTTTAAATGCTTGGAATCTATTTTGTAATTATATGTTTTCCAAACTGGCTGCAAAATAAAATACATCAGTTTTTAATTTTAGAATATTCCTAAATTTTATTATCTAATAGATAATATACTAATCAAAAAAGATGCATGATAATATGCTAACCAACAAATGGTTGATTCACCATCTTGTAAACATGAACAAAATTATCCTTTAGTGTCATTGATTATGCCAAACAGACTTAGATTTAGTTGAGATAAATGTATTATCATAAGGATTGGTAGAAATGTTTTGATTATCATTGTTCTGCATAGCAATTAGTTCATTCTAATTTAACACCTTTTGGTTCTTCTGTCAGGATTTTGGGCTACACTCAAGATCTGGACGAAGAAACAGTTGATGACGCTTTTGCTCGAGCTTTTCAGGTGTGGAGTGACTTCACGCCACTGAAATTTTCAAGGGTTTACGATGGTGACGCGGACATCATGATCAACTTTGGGCGCTGGGGTAACATTATTTTCATTGTAACCAAAACAACTCTTGAAAGAGGGGTGATAAGCCAAAACTGTTTTTAATGCACAACATGGATATTGAAAAGGTCACATCCAGATATCTGAAAGGAAGTTTTAAATGATGCTTCCTCTTTAAGTTACTTAAAATTGAAAAAGTTGTAATGGAAGTATTTGTACAAAGTTGTAATGGAAGTATTTGTACAAGTCTTCTCTTTTAGCAAATATTTGAATCAGCGTTTCTCTATGTAATCTTGATGAAATGGCAGGTTCTAAGCCTTCTGCTCGATACCAACTCTTATCATTGGGATTTTCACTTCATTGTGAACAGGAGGACACCTCTTTAGGATCTGGCAGCTGGTACATACCAGTTGTATCACTACCAACAGATTGCCCCACTGATTGCATTAGAAGGAGAAACAAAAGTGCAAGCCAGCTGCAACTAAATTCTTCTTCACCCTCATGATAAAAAGAATTAATTATTTTATTAATCATTTTGTTTTCTTTGGTGGAGCAAAGTTATTTGGAAACCATTGGTGGAAGCTACTGAGAATCGCCTAAGTATACTGACCTCTTTCTAGGTCCCAATCGATGCTCAGGTGGAGAAATTACCGATGTAGAAGGTCCCTATGCTCTTATCACCATTTCTTTGCAAGAAAAATAGAAGTTTCATCTTTAAGGAGGCAATTGTGGAATTCCCAAAATTGGCCTCATTGAGTCTTAACAACTTACTTGGGAAGTTGAGCAAGGAAAACTCCTTGGATTTTGTGCTCTTTAGTTCACACAAGTAAAATCAAAAAATATATTATACCCTTTTATTTCCATCCAATTGTGAAGACAATTAATGAACTCTAAAATACATTTTTAAGAAATAGCTCAATTAGTTTGGTTGTATGAATCCTAAACTACTTGGTAATCTTCATTAGTATTAGTGGTTGTCATAACACAAATTTCTTTTTGGATGTGTTATTAAAATAGTCACTTAAACTTTTCTTTTCAGGAAAGTACTTCAACAATAATGGCAGCACAACCCTACAGCATCAGCAGCCTACTTCAGTCCTAACCTCCAGTACTGTCTGTAGAGTGTGTAGGTTCTTTCTGTGACTACATGGGTTTCTCTGGGTTGTCCTGTTTCCACCCACATTTAAAAAAATTATTTATTGACTTGTCCCTCAGTGTCTAGGTGATAAGTAGAACCTATGGGGCAAGGGACGAGAATTAGAGTGGGGTGGCATTGATAAGACAGTGAGAGATTGGATTAATGTAAATGATGCTTAATGACCAGCAAAGATTCAGTGGGCTGAAGAGCTGTATGACTCTAAAACTATTAAACAAAATAATTCTTTTTGCTATTAGCTGACAATAGATGAAGGGTAAGTAGAAGTTAATTTCTCTGTTTGTTTGATCTTACTAAACTTAGCAAAACATTCCTTTTAGAACATTTTCAGCCTTTTGAATCAATGATCTTATCTGAAAGATAATGCTTAACAAAAATAGTCTGAGATAAAGCAGAGGTGCAGCAGGGGATGTTAATTCGCCTGGCCAAAGGCAAGTAGGTGATAAAAATTAAAGTGGGATGTTTAACTCCTTCTATTGTGCTATGCACAGGTGATGCTTGATTTTAGAGGCAGGGAGTGGAACAGCATAGAAACAGGACTTTTGGATCACCATATCCATGTTGAACTGTTAGCCATTTACACCGAAGCCGCTTGTCCGCATTATTCTTAACCATGCCTATTCAAGTGCCTGTCTGACTGCCTCTTAAGCTTAGTGTTTGTACCTGCCTCCACCAGCTCCTCTGGCAGCTTGGTCCGGATACTAATCAACCTGTGCTTATCAACAGGAACTTTCCTTCAGAACAACTAAAGCCATACTTCTCAGATGGGGAAAAAAAAAGGATTTTGACTATCTTTCCTTTATACTTTTGTATGCCCTTGTTCCCTCTCTGCTTCCTCTGTTCCAGGGAAATAAGTCCAATTTCTCCCAATAACGAAAATCCTCCAGTCCAAGCAATATTGTGGTGAATCTCACCAGACTCTCTCTTGAGCAATCACATCCTTCCGATATGACCAGAACTGCATATAATACTCTAAGGTTTTGTAGTGTAAGAGTTTGTGTAAGTTTTGTAGTGTAGGTTTTGTAGGAGTGTAAGGTTTTTACACTCTAAGGGTGGAATGTAACATCCTAACTTTTATAATCTATGCCCCATCTATGAAGGCAAACAAGACATAAACATTGTCATCTTATCTGCCTGTGATGTCACTTTCAGGGAACTTTGGCCTTGAATCCTCAAGCTTTCCAGTGTTCATCAACATTCTTTTTAGCACTCCACCATTTACTGTCTATGTCTTATTTCCATTTGATTTCTCAAAATGCTTTTCTTCGCACCTGTCAGGATTAAAATCCATTTGCCAATCTTCCACCTCACACTGCATCAGATCTATATCCTGCTGTAGCTTTAGAAACCTTGTCTCACTATCTAAAGCACCATCAAGTTTCATGTCATCTGCAAACTTACCAATCATATCCCCTACATTCACGTCCATGTGGCTAATATATATCAGAAGCAACAAAGATCCCAGCACCAACCTCTGCTATCACTGGCTTCCAATCGGAAAAATATAATTCCTCCATCGCCTGATGTCTCCTTTCACTTAGTTAACTCTGGATCCTCAGCCAGATTACCTTGGATCCATGTGCTTTGACCTTTGGGCCTACTTACCTTGTGGGATATTGTCAAATATTTTACTAAAATCCATGAGGATAATGTGTACTCTCTTGCCTTCTTCAGTCTTAATTACTTCCTCAAAAAGCTCAATCAAATAAATGAGACGGGTTTTCCCTCTCACAAAGCCATATTGACACTCTCTGTTCAAAGTATACTAATAAAATCCCTTTAAAGTTTCTCAGATAACTTCCTTGTCACTGGCAGAAAGCTCCTCAACCTGTAGTTACCTGGCCTATATCTGCTGTCCTGCTTAAATAAGGAAACAATATTAGCTACCTCCAATCTTCTGATCTTTCACCTGTGGCTAATGAAGATGCAAAAATCTCTGTAGGTCTTTACCTGTCTCCTCCCTTGATTCCCATAGCATCCTGGGATATATCTCATCTGGCTCAAGAAACTTATCCACCCTTATGTGTTCCAGGACATCTAATACTTCTACTGTCTTATTACTGACATGCTCCAGATTATCAGCATGAGACCCTTTGTTGGTCGGGATTGACCATATATATTGCGTCCTAGCTGTATACATGATACGCAAGCCGGTATGCAAGGCAGGGCATTTTGATATAGAGAGAAAGGTGTTGCACAATGCAGCATGCTCCCCCTCTCCATGCAGCCGATGAATGTAAAGGAATGGCAGAGATCAATGCAGTTTGACCCCAGTAGCATTGTAGGAATTACCAGTCAGTGTTGACCTTAACGTTGGACTGCCTTAGGAACTCTAGCTGCAGACTTTTCCTTGGAGTTGACTCCCAAAGCCTTCCCCATGAATTGGTATAGTTGCAAGGCAGAAGAGGTTTGAGATCAGAGTTGTCCTTCGAGATGAGCTGCTATCTACAGCTGATAAGCCCCATCTGCTCAAAATGATTGGTTTTAAGGCACCAGTAACTTCTCTTTGCCCCTTGTCCTGTTAGTGGAAACAGTTCCAACAGGCTTAGTACCTAAGCTGCATGTGAAGGCCAGGAGCTAGACTTGGTTGCCAGAGGTGATTTGAGATGCATACCATTGAGTGCATTTAATAGGTAAAGGGAGCTTATCACCACTACCTACCCTCGCTATAACAACCTTAAGGAACCACCATCAACATATCACTTTTTGAATTCATTATCTTCCATTTCCTACTGCTTTGTGAATATAGATAACGTATTCATTTAGAACCGCGCTTACACCCATGGGTTTCACACACAGATTACCTTTATAGTCTCTCAGATTACCTCTGTAGACCCACTCTTTTCTTGGCAACTCTCTTGCTCCTGCTACAGAATGTCTCTGTATTGTCCTCAATCCTACCTGCTTAAGATACTTCATGCTCTCTTTTTGCCCTCATAAATCCTTTAAGTCTTCGACACTCTCTATATCCTCGCAAGACTCGGACTGATTCCATTTAACTTTATCTTTCAAATGCTGTTTTTCTCTGGATCAAACCTTCGGTGTTCTTTGTCATCAACATTTCTTAAATCTTATCCTTTCCCCATAGCAGAATATGCTGGCTCTGAACTCCATTAACTCTCTTGAAAGGTGGAGTGTTGTCAGATGTCATTTTACCTGCAAGCATCTGTTCCCAGCTTGCTTTCGCTAGGTCCTTATGTTTTTGAAATCAGCCTTTCCCGATTTGGTAGTGTGAGGACCAAACTTATTCCTTTCCATAATGACTTTGAAACTTGCACAATTGTGATCTCTGTTGCCAAAGTGCTCCCACCACTGACACTTCCTGTCTGTCCAGTTTCATTTCGAAGGTGAAGTTGAGTACAATCCTGACACTAATATTGCAACATTTGAGATGTTTTGCACTCCTTACACTTTGCGCGTTCCTTTCATTGAAACTGAAGATACTCATCTGCTTGAACGCTCCTCCATTTTGAGTGGCTATGGGACAATAATTCCCGCCAGTCAGTAGCAAAGTTAATTTTTTCAGCGCGCGCGGCCGTTCCGGTGAATGATATTCTGTAATCTGTCAAGTAGGATGCCGTGCACAATCCTGATTTGATGGAGACAGACATGAGAGAATGGAAGAACGTCTGGAGAAACTTCTGAAATGCCTTTTTCGCTGCCGCTGTTACTGTGTGATCCAGAATCTCCGGATTGGAAGGCCCCGAATCCTTGGCTTTGCTTGTTGTTCGGCGGCCGGGGCTGGGGTCAAAGCGCTCGGCAGAGATGGTGCTCGGTGTCGAAGGGCTGGTCGGAGGCTCGAAGTTTTCGGACGGACTCAAGAGTCGGCTGTGGTTGGGTGCTTCCAATGCATCCACAGTTGTCAGTACCTGGTGGTTTATGGCAGAGAGAGTTTCTCCCTTCTGCCGCCTGCTATCGGGGACTATCAGGAGTTGATCGGAACTTTGAGACTTTTTTTACCGTTCCCATAGTCTGCTCTTTATCAAATTATGGTATTGCTTTGCACTGCTGTAACTATATGTTATAATTATGTGGTCTTGTCAGTGTTAGTCTTTGGTTTGTCTTGTTTTTTTTGTGATATCACTCTGGATGAACATTGTATCATTTCTTAATGCATGCATGCATTTCTGAATGACAATAAACAAGGACTGAGTGTCCTCATAATCTAAAAAAATCTAATCTAAAATAGCAGACTTGAAGCATTTTCTTGGTCCTTGTAGAAATCTTTGGCTGTGATAGACCTCAGAATAAAAGTTTTCTCTTACTTATTTTTATTTTAGGATGTGGATGAGGGCATCACTGGCAAGACTAGCATTTATTGCCCCTCCCCAAGCTTCAGTCTCAAACTCCTGTACATCTGGTGGCATTAGTCTCACACTGCTTTTGACAGGGAGTTCCAAGATTTAGTCACAGAGACAATGAAGAAGTGGTGGTACCGTTTACAAAGCGGGATGGTGGATAACTTGAAGGGGAGCCTGCTCTTGCTGATGTTCCCATGTATTAGCTGCTGATTTCTTTTTAAATCGGGTGTTCCCAACCTGGGGTCTACAGTCATTAGGGGTCCATAGCATAAAAAAGGTTGGGAACCCCTGTTTTAGATAGTAGAGGTTAGGGAGCTGATGTTTGAATACTTCAGGGACAAGTAACTCCAAAGCATTTTGTGGAGGTGCACACTGTGACTACATTTTGACAGTGATGAGAGGAAGAGTACTTGCTTCAGGAATCTGGTGCTAGGTAATGGATAATGTGGCCCACCCACCAAAGCATTTAAGCATTTACAGTGCCTTGATGTTGGAGTGGGTAAGGACACTGACACTGCTTTGCCTATTCTTACCAGTGCAACTGGGGAAATTTGCGGATTTAACAAACATGGTACTTGTCCAGAGTTTTGAAATGTCCTCTGTAGGTTTTGCACATCTCCAAAGACGGAATCCCTGCTTCTTAACAAAGAGTTTTCATCATATTACCATCTTATTCATGCTGAATTATAGGCAAATGAGGTACTTGTCTGACAAATACATACAAAATGAGACTTTGGGGTTATCAGTTCTTTTGACCCACTATATACAGTAAACACTTGGTTAAGCCTTCACATTTGAAAACAAACTTAAACAAATTTGTTTGCAGTGCATTAAAGCATGTTTCAAAATCATTCTGCACCTGAGGTGTTGTCAACTTGATCAGTTTATTTTCAGTATTGAGGAGAGTTCAATATCAAAAAGAACACATTCTTTTAATATTATAAAATAATCATGAAAAGAAACAAAAATGCCATGTAACTCTTTAGGGATCCTGTAATTTGACTTTTAGAGTGTGATAATAACAACACAGTTGAGCATTTCTGGGGTGACCAAAAATTAAAACAGATCTATAACCAAAGATGATCAATGTGGGATCTCACCCTGCGGTATAATTTTAACCTTATCTAGAACACGGTGATGGATACCCATTTGATGGGAAGGATGGTCTCCTGGCACATGCATTTGCCCCAGCAAAGGGCCTTGGAGGAGATTCTCACTTTGATGATGATGAATTGTGGACACTGGGCGAAGGACGAGGTATGTATTCATTGGTTAATCTGTGGTCTATTCAGTTTACTCATTGATTATTCATGTATAATTTGATCTTAATTTAGTAATTGAATATGAAATTTTGTTTGACAACATTTTGCAAGTTATTTAATTTACACCAATAATTTTGACTGTCACTTAATTGTCTAAGAGTGACACACACACAATGCTGGAAGAACAGCAGGTCAAGAAGCATGTGTGGAAAGCAATAATGTAATGATGTGTCAGGTGGATTGTGGCCTGAAACAGCAACTGTTTACCCTTTCCATAGATGCTGCCTCACCTGCTGAGTTCTTCCAGCATTCTGTGTGTGTCACTCTGGTTTTTGATCATCTGCAGATTGTGCTTATATCAGTTTAAGAGTACAGCTGCTCACTTCTGAGACTTGATTATTTTATGATTATCAGCTATGCTCCATTTTTAAATTAAGGAAGAATCTGTATGCATTTATGGTCTGTTAAACTATGGGTTTCACAGCTGATATTGTTATCCATAAAATGACTTATTTAGTACCAGCTAATATGACTGATAAATTAGAATAACTACTATAGAACATCAGTCAAAGTAGACTGTAAATGCTGTATGAGTCTGTACTTTGTATTTTACAGTTATTAAAGCAAGGTTTGGGAACGCAGAAGGTGCATTTTGCAGATTTCCATTTTTGTTCAATGGGAAGGAATACAAAAGCTGCACGACCGATGGCCGTAGTGACGGATTCCCTTGGTGTTCCACAACCTACAATTTTGATGCAGATTCAAAATATGGATTCTGTCCTCATGAATGTAAGTTTTCCATTTTAATCTAGTGCACCAAAGAGATATAATCAGGCAAAAGTGGATGATGAGCTAAAGGAGATAAGAGAGAGGTAATCAAATAAAAAATTTTACTGTAGCTGTTACAACATGTGTGGAAAATGAAATGGGGAGAACATTGTTTAGAAAGAATCTGAGGCCATAAGGATTAGGCAACTGCAGTTATTTCTACATATGGTTGAATGTTGAAATAATATACTCTAAAGCCAAACAACAGCAAAACAAAATGCTTGTGGCAGGGGTTGATGGGCTGAGGGAGCTTACAAAGACAGAGAGGAGACACTCTTCATTGCCTCACTTCTGTCATCTAAACAAAAGAACGCAAGTTTTACATTGGAATAGTTAAAGAACTGGTCAGTAATGCTGATAAGATGGTGAACGGTAGGGAACAGTAGCAGAATGTTAAATGAACTAAAGTTAGCCATGGGAAGAGAAAGTGAACCTGGCCAAGAGAATGTTGGAATTGTTGAATCTGGACTGGACAATTGCAGATGAGAATTTCAGCAGCAGGTGGGCTATGCCAGAGGTAGGTGATGTTCTGGAACAAATAAATGGTCTTTGAGGTGGAGCAAGTAGGACGTCGAATGCTTTACGGCTTATCAACTGGCTCAGTGAGGTATAAAAAATCTGGTTCAATATTTAAGAGTAGCTAGGGAGAAACATTGAAAGGATAATAGTGGCTCGAGTTGGAGGCACGGGATCTATGGATTCAGCTTTTCCAGTGGGTAATTAAAGAAAACTGCAGTTCTTCCATGATAGGATTCCAAATGAGTAACAAAGGAGGATAAAGGTCATAGAGGGGTGAAGTCATGGGGAGTACAGTTGGATTTCGTCTGTGTACTGTGGAAGCTTACCCTGTAAATTGGAATGATGTCAACAAGGGTCAGTGTGAAAGTAAGAAAGATAATTAAGTTGGGCTGATTTACTGGGAAGCACATGAGCAGAAGATAGGAGGTAGGAAGAGAAATACTCACCAGTAATACCATGACTCCAGTTGGATAAGAAGAGTAGACCCAAATGAGGGAAGGCATTCCAAATGAGCAGAGGGTTAGTGGAAGATGGTGAGGTCAACTATATCAAAGGGTGATGAGAGGTTGAGGATTAAGCCAAAGGAAAACAGAAGTTAATCAGAATTCATCTTCCAAGATTTCTTGTTGGACTTTCCCATTTGCCCCATTTGCAGTTCAATGTGGTCTGACATCAGCATTACATTCTTGCATTCACAGTATATTCCAGGACTCTCAAAATGAATGCTAATATTGCATTTGCCTTCCTTATCACTGACTCAGCTCCCAAGTTAACCTTTAGGTAATCCTGCATGAGGACTCACAAGTACCTCTGCACCTCTGATTTTTGAAAGATGTTCTCCCCATCTAGAAAACAGTCCACATCTTTATTCCTTCTGCCAGAGTGAATTACCATACACTTCCCTACACTATATTCCATTGACAACTTCTTGTCCCATTTTCCCAATCTGTCTTAAGAGCTTCTTCAGACTCTCTTCTTCCTCAACACTACCTGGCCCTCCACCTATCTTCGTAATGTCCACAAATTTGACCGCAAAGTCATCAATTCCGTCATCCAAATCATTGACGTATAACGTGAAAAGAAGTAGTCCCAACACCATCCCCTGCAGAATAGCACTAGTCATCAGTGGCCAATCAGAATAAGCCCCCTTTATTTCCACTCTTTGCCTCCTACCAATCAGCTAATCGTCTCTCCATGCTTGTATTATTCCTGCAATACCATGGGCACTTATCTTGTTAAGCAGCTTTATGTGAGATGTCTTGGCAAAAACCTTCTGAAACCAAGTAAGCAACATCCGCTGTCTATCCAGCTTGTTATTTCCTCAACGGATTCCAACAGATTTGTCAGGCAAGACTTTGGCCTATTTTATCATGTGCCTCCAAGAACCCTGAAACTTTATCCTCAATAATGGACTGCAATATCTTACCAACCACTGACGTCAGACTAACTGGCCTATAATTTCCTTCCTTTCACTTCCCTGCCTTCTTAAAGAGTGGAGTGACATTTGCAATTTTGCTGTCCTCTGGAACCATTCCAGAATCTAGTAATTCTTGAAAGATCACCTTCTCCTTAGTAATAGTAACTATACTTACTTCTGCGCCCTGACACTCGAATTTATGGCATGCTGCAAGTACTTCCATAGTGAAGACTGACACAAAATACATTATGTTCATCCACCATTTCTTTGTCAGCCATTACTACTGCTTCAACATTATTTTCCGGTGATCTGATATCTACTCTCACCTCTTTTACTTTTTATATATGTGATAAAAAGATTTGGTGTTCCCTTTTATATTTTTGGCTGGCTTATTTTAACTTTTCCATCCTTATGACTTTTTAGTTGCCTCCTGTTGGTTTTTAAAAGCTTTCCAATCCTGTAACTTCCCACCAATTTTTGCTATATTATATGCCCTCTCTTTTGCCTTTATGCTGCCCTTGCCTTTCCTTGTCAGCTATTGTTGTGTCTTTCTCCCTTTATAATAGTTCATCATCGGGTCGCCTCACTATAGGAAGGATGTGGAAGCATTGGAAAGGATACAGAGGAGATTTACCAGGATGCTGCCTGGTTTAGAGAGTATGCATTATGATCAGAGATTAAGGGAGCTAGGGCTTTACTCTTTGGAGAGAAGGAGGATGAGAGAAGACATGATAGAGATGTACCAGATATTAAGGGGAATAGATAGAGTGGACAGCCAGCGCCTCTTCCCCAGGGCACCACTGCTTAATACAAGAGGACATGGCTTTAAGGTAAGGGGTGGGAAGTTCAAGGGGGATATTAGAGGAAGGGTTGTTACTCAGAGAGTGGTTGGTGCTTGGAATGCACTGCCTGAGTCAGTGGTGGAGGCAGATACACTAGTGAAATTTAAGAGACTACTAGACAGGTATATGGAGGAATTTAAGGTGGGGGGTTATGTGGGAGGCAAGGTTTGAGGGTCGGCACAACCTTGTGGGCTGAAGGGCCTGTACTGTGCTGTACTCTTTTATGTTCTATGTTTCTATCCTGCACCTTCAGAATTGCTCCCAGAAACTCCAGCCATTGCTGTTTTGCTGTCATCCCTGCTAGTGTCCCCTTCCAATCAGTTTTGGCTAGCTCCTCTCTCACGCCTCTGCAATTCCCTTACTCCACTGATATACCAATACATCTGTCTTTATCTTCTCCCGCTCACCGCAGGGCAAATTCTATCACATTATGATCACTCTCTCCTGAGGGTTCCTTTAACTTAAGCTTCCCAGTCAAATCTGGATAATGACACAACACCCAATCCAGAATTGCATGTCCCCAGACGGCTCAGTCACAAGCTCCTCTAAAAAGCCATCTTGGAAGCATTCTATAAATTCCCTGTCTTGGAATCTAACACCAACCTAATTTTCCCAATCTATCTGCATACTGAAATCTCCCATGACTCTTATATCATTGCCCTTTTTACATGCTCTTTCTCTCTCCCGTAATTTGTATCACTTATCTTTGCTACTGCTCAAAGGCCTATATATAACACTATCAGGGTCTTTTTACCCTTGCAGTTTCTTAACTCTTTTAAGTATTCTCCATATTCCAATCCCATGTCACCTCTTTCTGAAGATTTGATTTCATTTTTTACCTACAGAGCTACTCCACCCTCTCTGCCTACCTTCCTGTCCTGTAGATACAGTGTGTATCCTTGGGTGTTTAGCTCCTAACTATTATCTTTTTTTCAGCCACGGCTCAGTAATGACTACAATGTCATCCCTGTCAATCTTTAACTGTGCGACAAGATCATCTATCTTATTCTGTACACTGTGCGCATTCAAATATAACACTTTCAGTCCTGTTTTCATTACCCTTTTCAGTTTTGTCCCCATGTTACACTTCAGTTTTGCTCTTTCATCTGCTTGTCCTTCCTCACTACACATTGCCCTACTTGCACACCAGCTGACACAACCTCAGCCCTATCACTCTGGTTCTCATCCTCCTGCCAACTTGGTTTAAACCCTCCACAACAGCTCTAGCAAACATCCCTGCAAGGCTGTTGGTTCCACCCTCTCCCGAGTTCAGGAGTAACCTGTCCTTTCTGTACACGTCATACGTCATACCTCACGAGAAGAGATCCCGATGATTCAGATTTCTGAAACCCTGGCCCCTGCACCACTTGCCAGCCATGCATTCATCTGCCAAATCATCTTATTCATATCCTCACTGGTGCCTGAATACCTTGCTGGTATTCCAGTGGATCATTGAAGGACCAACTATTAGTTGAGAAAGGAACCAAAGTCTCATGTGCTATATAATCAGTAAATTAATCTAGAGCATGGAACAGTACAGCACAGTCCAAGCCCTTTGGCCCAAAATGCTGTGCCAACCTTTTAATCTACTCCGGAATCAATTTTACACTTCTCTCCCACACTGCTCTTCATTTTACTTTCATCCATATGCTTACATAAGTGTCTCTTGAACGTTGCCAATATACCTGCTTCTACCACCACCCCGGCAGTGCATTCCATCACTCACCACTCTCTGTCTGGGGAAAGAAACCTACCTCTCACACCTCCCTTAAAAATTCTTCTAATCCGTTCCCGCCCTGGGAGGAAGGCGGGCTGTTTACTTTGTCTGTGCCTCTACGTTGTGTACACCTCTTTAAAGTTGCCACTTACTCTCCTTCACTCCAAAGAAGAAAGCCTTTGCTTTTGTGCGAACCGTGGGAAGCCTTATCAAATGCCTTACTAAAATTCATTCATACCACATCCACTGCTCTGCCTTCATCGATTTATTTTGTCACTTCCTCAAAGAAGTCAGTCAGACTTGGGAGGCACAATGCACCTCTCACAAAGCCAGGCAGACTGTCCCTAACCAGAAACGAGAAAATCTGCAAATGCTGGAAATCCAAGCAACACATTCAAAATGCTAGAGGAACTCAGCAGGCCAGGCAGCATCTGTGGAAAAGAGTGTAGTTGATGTTTCGGGCTGAGACCCTTCATCAGGACTGGGGAGAAACAGATGAGGAGTCAGAGTTAGAAGGTAGGGTGAGGGGAGGAGGAAATATGAGGTGATAGGTGAAACTGGGTGGGGGGAGGTGGGTAGAGTAAAGAGCTGGGAAGTTGATTGGTGAAAGAGATACAGGGCTGGAGAAGGGGGATTCTAATGGGAGAGGACAGAAGAAAGAATCAAACTATGCTTCTCCAAATGCTCGTACATCCTGTCCCTAAGAATCCTCTCCAGTTGTTTGCCCACCATTGATGTAAGACTCGCTGGTCAATAATTCCCTGGGTTATCCCTATTACTTTTCTTGAGCAAAGGAATACCTTTTCTCACCTTCCAGTCTTCTGGTACTATTTCAGTGGCCAGTGAGGTTGCAAAGATAATCGCCAAAGGCACAGCACTTTCTTCCCTCACTTCCTGTAGTAACCTGGGGTTTATTCTGTCTGGCCCCAGGGACTTAACTATCCTAACATTTTTTAAAAGTTCCAGCACGTCCACTTTCTTAATGTTGACATGTTACAGCCTGTTCTAAGTTGCCTTCACATTTGTCAATCACTGTCTCCCATTGGTGAATATTGATGCAGAGTATTTGTTAAGGATCTCTTCTACATCTTCTGACTCCAGGAATATATATGTTTCTTCTTTCATCCCTGATCAGTACTATCCTTACACTAGTCATCCTCCTGTTCACAGATGTGTAGAGTAATTTGGGGTTTACTATAATCCTACTTGCCAAGGCCTTCTCATGTTCTCTTCTAGCTCTCCTAAATCCCTTCTTAGGCTCCTTCTTGGCTACTTTATAACTCTCGAGGCTTGTTTGATCCTTGCTTCCTAAAGCTTAAGTAAGCTTCTTTCTTCTTATTGACAAGATGTTCCACATCTGTCGTCAACCATAGTTCCTTCACCCTACCATCTTTCCCCTGCCTCAGTGGGAGAAACCTATCCAGAACTGCAGGGAAGTACTCCCTAAACAACCCCCACATTTCTGTTCTGTATTGCTCTGAGTGTATCTGTTCGAATTTATGTTCCCAAATTCCTGCCTAATAGCATCATAGTTTGCCCTCCTCCGATTAAATACATTTCCATACTGTCTGCTCCAAACCCTGCTTAGAACTATGGTAAAGGTAAGATAATTGTTGTCACTGTCTGAAATACTCATTCACTGAGACCAGGTTCCTCGCCTCGTGCTAGATCAGTGTGGTGTCTCCTCCAGTAGCCCTGCCCGCGTGTATCAGGAATCTTTCAGAGACACACTTAGCAAATTCTGCCCTGTCTAATAAGCCATTTGCTTTAAGAAGGTGGAAATCATTATTTGAGAAGTTGAAGTAACCCATGTTCGCCTTTCGAAAATCCTGATCTGTTCCTCAGTGTCTCTGTTCCTCTTGGTGTTTCTATAGAATACTCCCAATAGATTGACTGCTCTCCTCCTGTTTCTGACTTACACCCACACTGATTCTGTGGATGATCCTTCCAAAATGTCCACCCTTTCTGCAGCTTTGACATTATCTCTGATTAGCAATGGCACTCCCCCGCCCTTTTTAACTGATCTTCCTGCCCCTTTTGAAACAGCTAAACCCCCAGATCATCCAGCAACCATTCTTTCCCTTAGGCTTGCCATGTATTGATCCATTACCCTTGTTTCTGATACTTCTTGCACTAGAATAAGCACATTTCAACCTATCCAACTGATAACAATAATGCCCTATCCACTCTCTATCCTTCCCCACTGTCTCTCTACATGATGCATCTACTTTTTCATCAAATGCCCCAAACTCTGCCCTAGCATGCTGGTTCCCATCCCTCTGCCAAACTAATTTAAACTCTTCCCAACAGCTTTAACAAATCTGTCTGCGTGGATATTGGTCCCCCTCAAGTTCAGATGTAACCCATCCCTTCTGTACAGGTCATGCCTTCCCCAGAAAAGATCCCAAAGACCCATAAATCTATAACCCTGCCCCTCGCACCAATTCTTCTTCCACACCATGCTATCTTACATAATGTTAAATATTACCTTTGTAATCATGGCAAAAAGGTGTTCCCTTTCCTGTAGTAGAAGTAAATTTTGTGGCTGTAATGCAAGAATTTTACAGCTTAGATTTAGCTGAGGATAGCATATCTTAAGAACTGAAAACTTCCATTTATGGTCCTAGTATTCTGTTGCAGTTATTACTCTTTTGTTTAGCAATGTAGACATGTGATTTCACTTAAAAAATTGTGTTTGTGGTTTTTGTATTGCATGTGCATATGAATCAGCAGTATGTTCAAAATTATTAAAGCCACAAACGACCTTAAGCTGCATAATACTCAATGGTTCACCTAAGTAACTGCAGTTGAGTCATTAAACAGATGTTTATTTTTCTTCAATAATAACAATGAAATCTTGATTTTTGCTATGTGCTTGAACTAACTTGTATGCCAGGATGCGCCTGTGTGATAATTTTACATCAAAATTGTTTGCTCTGCGTGAATCTATAACAAGTTCTGCTTCCTTGCAGTACTATTTACGATGGGTGGAAATAGTGAAGGAGCGCCGTGCTCGTTTCCTTTTACCTTTGAAGGCAGGCGATATGATAGTTGTACAACTGAAGGAAGAACCGATGGCTATAGGTGGTGTAGCACGACCAACAATTATGATGCAGACAGAAAATATGGGTTTTGCCCAGAACAAGGTATTGTCAACTTTTGTGCAGTACAGCAAGAAGGAGCAAAATGCACGACATATTTTATATAATTTTTCAGCGAAGTCTCTCCATAAAAATATGGAAATTGACAATGTGATATGAAGGGAATGATACATAGGCATTTTTGTATTTACTGTGAATGTCAGGGCTGCATATGTGTGTGTGTGTGTATTATATATATACACACACACACACACACACAGACACACACACACACAAACACACACACACACACACATATATACACTTTGATAATAAATTTACTTTGAACCCCTTATTATAAAGGGGTGCATTTCTAGAAAAGAGTCCATATCACAATTTTCTACAAGAAATACATGTTGAAAAATAATAAGCATTATCTTTATTTGTTTACATTTTTCATGTAAATTTCAATAGAGTGCATTTTTATTCCATATCCCAAATTTTGGTAACTCTTGCCTTTCTTATGTACTTGTATCCAATTGAATCTTATCACCTGCGGCAATCTTGTACCTTGCTTGACATAGTCTCAATGCGTTAAGGGCTTCTGAAGATTGGGGCCTGTCGGATGTGCATATAGAGCTGAGCAACATGAAGCATGCTGGCTACTTGCAGTCAAGCCACTAACAGCACTTTTATACTCATTTTAATCATATCTCCAGTTTTAATATGAATAAGGGGAAGTTTTCATGACGTTAGTATAACATTAGAACCTGGTCCCGGTAGGTTAGTCAAACATCTAAAATAGGCTTCAGTAAATAGTGAGAATCTCTGAACCAAGGAACTCAACTGCCTTTCAATAGGCACATTAGTTCAACCTATTACAGAAATCCCCTTTTATCAGCCATTACCCTCCCCACCTTCTCTGCCACCTAGATCAATTTTCTTTCTTTTTTTCTCTTTCTAAGTTCTGAAAAAGGGGCTTTAAATTGAAAGGTTAACAGTTTCTTTTTCCACAACTGCTGCCTAATCTGTAGTTTTTTTCCCAGTATTTTTTTAGCTTCTCTTTCAGTCTTCCAGTATCTGCAGTTTGTTTTTCTTTTCCTTATTTCCTGAACCACGTCTCCCTGATTCCCCTTTTTGCTTCCATGCCAAAAATTCATGGGTTATGGAGTTAAGAATAACAAACTTCATAATCTCCTTTTATGAGCTGCCTTTTCCTGTCAGCAGATGGAAGAATAACATGTGTTGGAACAAAAAAATGTGTGGTAAGCTTCTGCACATATAAAGATTATTGTGGAATCTTTTTGCTGACTGCATCTAATGGACTTTCTCACAACATTACAAAGTGCCTCATGAATAATATGAGGCTGTGCTTTCAAAAGGCTAACACAGTTTGTACTGCATGTTTCCTTTCTGATAGTATGCCAACTTTTGTTTAAAGTGTGTTAGCTACAGTATACAGTACTATTTTAAAATAAAGTCATACATAATTTCCATTGTGCCTTGTAAGTACAAAATGTCTTCCTTACCTACTTCTTCAATGGAACTTCTGGTGTGATTTTAAATAATCATGTCCTTCCTTTGCTGCACCCTCAACTCCTCTTGTAAGGTGGTCATTAAACTGATCAAACCGTACTTTAGTTTGTAAGACAAGTTAAAGGATTATTGAACAGTGACACTGAATGCGGTAATATCAGTTTTCAACAATTTCTCCTCCCTGTGATGGCGGGCCATTTTTAATGTAGGCCACAATCCACTAAAACAGCAGACAATCTGCCCTTTGAATTCACCCAGCATAGGGGATGCCAAATATTTATTACAGTTACAGGGTCATCAGGGTGAACTGTAGATACAAATCTCACATATACGACTCAGTATTTCACTCTCAGAGACTGGAAAATAGTTCATGACTAACAAAGAGGGTACATTTATTAAACAAAAGAAAAACTTGCATTGTTGGATAGCTTCTTTACTGTAGTTTGCATCTGGAAATGTAAACCAATTCAGTCCTGTGGTAAACCTCCTCCACAATCTCCATCAGCACAGGTGCACCACAAGGCTGTGTGCTTAGCCCCCTGCTCTACTCACTTTATATTTATGGCTGTGTCACTAAGCACAGCTCCAATGCCATATTTTAAGTTCTCTGACAACGCCAGTCATTGGCCAAATCAAAGGTGGTGAGGAATCAGCGCATAGGAGGTAGATTGAAAATTTGGCTGCAAAATCTCACAGCAACAACAACAACATCTCACTCAATTGTCAGCAGGACCAAGAAGATGATTAGTAACTTCAGGAGGAGGAAATAGGAGATTCATGAACCAGTCCTTATCGGGGGATCGGAGGTGGAGAGGGTCAGCAACTTTAAATTCTTTTGGTGTTCTAATTTCAGAGGATATGTCCTGAGTACAGCACGTAAGGTCCATTATGAAGAAAGCATGGCAATTCCTCTACTTTCTTAGAAGCTCATTTAGATTTAACTTGTCACTTAAAACTTTAGACAAACGTCTGTAGATATGTAGTGGGGAGTATATTGACTGGTTGCATCACTGCCTGGTATGGAAACACCAATACCCTTATACAGAAAAGCCTACAAAAAGTAGTGGATATGACGCAGTCCATCACGGGTAAAATCCTCCCCACCATTGACCACATTTACATGGGCCCCCACCATCCAGGCCATGCTCTGTTCTCGCTGCAACCATGGGAAGAAGGTACAGGAGCTTCAAGACCACACCATCAGGTTCAGGAACAGTTATTATGCCTCAGCTATCAGGCTCTTGAACCAGAGGGGATAACTTCATTCACCCCATCACTGAACTGTTCCCACGACTGATTGACTCACTTTCAAGGACTCTTCATGTCATGTTCTCAATACTTATGTCTTATTTATTTATTAGTGTTTTTTTAATTTTAGTATTTACACAGTTTATTGTTTTTTTTTTGCGCATTGGTTGTTTGTCCATCCTGTTAGATGTGATCTTTTATTGATTAAATTGTGTTGCATTTACTGTGATTGCTCACAAGAAAATGAATCTCAGGCTTGTACATAGTGATATATATGTACTTTAACAATTAATTTATTTTGAACTTTGAAGCAATACGGTAAAAACTCAATTAATCCAATTTGTTCAGCCTTTGTTGTCAGACTAGCAAGCTTTCTGGATTATTGGATGTTATTCTTTAATAATATTTGAACATTATTATTTATTTCACTTTGTCTTCAAGATGTTACACAGTCGAATCTTGCAGTAAACTTTCCAGTGAACCCATTGAGTTTTGGGGGAACACTGGAAACAGTTTAAAGGGAGTATGGAGCTTTGTCCCTTAGAGTTCAGAGGGAATGTGGAAAGCACAGGTAGAAAGAGCAGAGGAAATGGAACTAGGGTGAGTTTAAAAGGAGCGTGGAACTGTGGGAGGGGAAAGAGCATATGAATCAACACCCAGAGAGCCAGATCTGAAGAAACCTTTCCCCATTGAAGAAGTATCTAAAACTGAGAGCATACATTTTGGGAAAGATACTGAGAGAGGGGTCTGAAGGAGCATATTTTCCAGAGGATGGTGTACTGGAATGGGTGTTGGATGCATTCAAGATATTATCTACACAAGAGCATTGAAGATATATCAGCTCATGTATGAATTACCGAGGCATAGAAGGCTACAGGCTAAGTGCTGTTGAACAGAGTTACTTTAGGTTGGTGCTTGAAGGTCAACATGGACATTGAGGGTTAGATGGCCTGTTTTTGTGTTGGGTGATTTAATCATTAGTAGCAGATCGTCAGAAATTTAACATACACAGGGAACGGTTGGTCATATGTTGTAACTCTTAATAGGATAAGCATCCAATATTGCAAACACCACATATGTAATAAGTGGTTCTAGCATAATTGCCCAAACTTTTGCTATCATTATCATGAAGGCCATTTAAATCTCAACTTTTCCAAAACTGGTCCTTTTTCTATTGAGAACAGTTTGATAAATTCTCATGGTGTCTCAGCTGCGCTCAACAACCAGTAATTTACTCTTTATTCTCCCAGTGCAATAGTTATTAGGAAATAAAACCAGTGGACACTTGTCAGATCATCAATGTGGTATTTCTTTTCTGCTTCAAATGGACTTTTGCCATGCAGCATAACAAAGTCTGATCGTTCAGGAACAATACATTTTGGCAAAATGTTCTTTAAAATAAGTTCTTGGGTGAAATTGTTTGCTCAGAATAATCACTTCAATATGGTTGTTGGGCTTACAAAAATGTATCACTTCCAAAAGTAACATGAAGTTTTGGATTTCCAACTACTTGTAAAAAGCTGTTAGTATTCATCAGAGATAGATTACCTATAATGTCTTGGACTGAGTTCTGGGGAGATTATAAAATAAAAATTCATACCATGTGACGTAAACTTAATAAGTATTTCTACAGAGAATGGTCCTGAACCCACAACTGGCAGAAAGGATCCAATTATGTTGTGTTTTAAAATTAGGTATTAATGTCCTTTTTTTAAATCTTGGACAAACAAATCTTATTTACATGTACCTGTGGCAGAACCAAAACGAAGTTACAATTGATTTAGGCTATGGTTGGTACTTTTTAGGTATCTTTATTGAACAGTACACTTCAGGTCATAATCAATGTGATGGCTTCTAATAAAAGGAGTTTGTAGAAATATATTTTGATCAATATACTACTTGTATGTAATTTGTTGATTTATAATTTTTGTTATGTTGCTCATTGGACTGATTTCTTCATTTCAGCCCTGTCAACTACCGGAGGGAATTCAGATGGAAACCCCTGCGTATTTCCTTTTGTTTTCCTTGGTACTACTTATAACTCCTGCACCTCCAGTGGACGTAATGATGGCCTGATGTGGTGTGCAACCACTGGAAACTATGATGAAGACAGCAAGTGGGGATTCTGCCCGGACGATGGTAAATGGTAGACAAAAGTTGAAAGCATTTGGAAGGGGACAACGTGTATAACAAAGTAGTGATCAGACTTGCACGTAACTTTTTGAAAAGAAATTTATTATCTCAAAGCTTGCCAACTCTTAGAGAACTATGTAACAGCAGCTTAAAGCCTGAGGCTTCTCTGATGTGTGCTGCCAACCATGACTGTGACATAGAGTGGTTGTTAATATATCCTGACATAATGACAGAGAGCACAATGCACAAAATGATCTTTAGGTTGTAAAAACACTTTGAAAAATCCTAAGATCTTGAAAGGTACTACAAGGGTGCACAAACAAGAGAAAATCTGCAGATGCTGGAAATCCAAGCAACACACACAAAATGCTGCAGGAACTCAGCAGGCCAGGCAGCATCTATGGAAAAGCCTGAAACGTCGACTGTACTCTTTTCCATAGATGCTGCCTGGCCTGCTGAGTTCCTCCAGCATTTTGTGTGTATTACATAGGTGCAGATGCCTAGAAATTGGATTGCACTGAGCTAGCTGTCTCAGAATTATATATTACAAAATTGAGTAAGTCGCAAAAAGGCGGGATATTCCTCAAGAATCACGTTTCAGGAAACTCTGCATGTGATTGTAGATCAAGTGTTTGTTGTATGGATGTTAATGTGAAGGCGATGTCATGTTTTGTACAAGGCTCATTTAAACAATTGCCAGGAGGAATTAGGTCAAGTTTCCACACAAATCATTGGCCACAACAAAGATTGTTTGTCCAGTTTGTTAAACAGTTCAATTTAAGGTGCCGTTTATGCAAGTCTGCTGCAGATCAGTAGAGGTTGTTTGCTTTTTAAGGAATATGCAGCCATTGACTACAGTGAATTAGAGTGAGGTGTACTGCCTCTTTAAGACCCATCATGGAATGTTCAGTGGAGGTATTGCATGATTTGGTGCTGTGAGGGATGCATTGAAGGTACCCTGAGACAAGAAGGGAAGCTAAGTTCATTCCATGGACCCTATCCTCCAAGAATCTTTGGAACACCACTCGCCTGCACTCTGAAGAGCATGTTAAATGGAAGCCCACTTTCTGACAGCAGGGTTGACGTAGACCTGCAGTCTTCTCTGTGTGATACCAAAATCAAGCCTGTAGAGCAGTGGTCCCCAACCACCGAGCCGCAAAGCATGTGCTACTGGGCCGCCAGAAAATGATATGAGTCAACTGCACCTTTCCTCATTGCCTGTCACGCCCACTGTTGAACTGGAACGCACGCGAGGTCATTACCCACACGAGGAGATCAGTCGGTCATTAATCTACAACTACTCGATGAGTGAAAAACAAACGTCGCTTGGGAGTTTCTCTGGAAGAGGTGGTAGGGGACATAAAAGGCCTAACGATGATGATGACGCAGAGACAGCTGAAGCCGAGACTGCAAAAGAAAGAAAGCTTCCTTCAACAGAAAATATGACGAGTCGTACATAAAAATATGGCTTTCTTGCGACCAGTGACTCGCAGGCTCCAAGCCCCCTGTGTGTGATATGTGGAGACAAGCTGTCTAATGAGACAATGAAGCCCTCAAAACTGCTTCGGCACCTTGAGTCCAAGCACCCTGCACTTAAAGGCAAATCCATTGAGTTTTTTGAGCGGAAAAAACGTGAGCAAGTGGAACAGAAGCAAGTGCTGAGAGCCACCATCTCCACAAATGCTGCTGCTCTGAGAGCATCGTACTTAGTGGCTAGCCGTATTGCTAAGGCTAAGAAGCCTTTCACTGTTGGTGAAGAATTGATTCTGCCTGCTGCCATGGACATGTGCCATGAACTGCTGGGAGAAGCTGCAGCTAACAAGATGGCACAGGTTTCTCTTTCAGCCACCACAGTTTCAAGCAGAATCGATGACATAGTGGAGGACATCGAAGCACAGCTGTTGGAACGGCTTAATGAGTCTGGTTTCACTGCCCGAGTCAGAGGTTGCTCCTGAATGCCAGTCTACACACTGTGTCACACACAGGGAGATGCTGGCTAGCCGAAAAATGTCACCTGATCTTAACAGCGTATTGAGTGACGTTCTTGAAGTTATCAATCACATCAAAGCAAAAGCCCTTAACTCACGTCTATTTGAGCAGCTTTGCGAGGAAATGGATGCAGAGCACAAATGCCTTCTCAAACACACTGAAGTCAGGTGGCTATCAAGGGGGAGTGCCCTGGCCAGGGTTTTTGAGTTAGGAAAGCAACTACAGAGATTTCTTTCTGGAAAAAAGTCACCACTGGCAGCACACTTCAGTGATGAGAAGCGGATAGCAAAACTCGCTTATCTGTGTGACATCTTCAACCTGCTCAATGAACTCAATTTGTCACTTCAGGGGAGAATGACAACTGTCTTCAAGTTGGCAGATAAAATGTCTACTTTCACAGCGATACTGGAACTGTGGGGACGGCGAGTGGACAGAGGCATATTTGACATGTTCCCAACATTAGCTGGGAATTTGGGAGAGACTGAGGCTCACAGCTGGTGTGCGAACACCTGTCTTCGCTGTCGACAGAACTCGAGCGTTACTTCCCAACTGCAAATAACCCAAGACGTGCAAAGGAATGGGTCTGTGACCCATTTGTGAACGTCCCCAGTGAATCATTCATGTCAGCACGGGAAGAGTATCAACTCCTTGAGTTTGCAAATGATGGTGGTCTAAAAAGTATGTTTGGCATAACATCTCTGCTGGCATTCTGGATCAAAGTCAAGGCTGAATATCCTCAGACAGCCACGAAAGCACTGAAAATGTTGCTTCCATTTCCAACATCATATCTCTACGAAGTGGGGTTTTCTGCAATGAATGCAACGAAAACCAAATTGCGGAATAGACTGGACAAAAGGAACCCCCTTATGACATAATTGACTTATCACTATATTCATGCGAGGAAAATATGCGCTGTGTGTTTAACATTAAATTCGTTAGATAAACCCTTAGAAACAAAATTAAGTGTATTAGCCACTGATAAGTGACATATAGTTGAATTATCACCTATATTCCAGTTGTGATTAACACATCACCCCTGTCGGCCAGTCCGCAAGAATATTGTCAATATTAAACCGGTCCGCGGTGCAAAAAAGGTTGGGGACCCCTGCTGTAGAGGAAAAGTCTGAGACCAATTTTTTCGAGGCAGTGGTGTCTAATTTGTGATGCATTTCATTGTGTACTGTATACTACAGCATCAGAGAATTTGCTGGTGTTCTCTATTCAAGGAAAAGAGATTTTGTCTACTCCTTGAGTACCAATCACTAGTCTGAAGTAGCAGCACAAACAAATTACTGGAGGAACTCAGTGAATTACACAGTGTCTTTGGATGCAAGGAGGTGGTCAGTGTTTCAGTTAAACTGTTGCTTTTTCTCCGCAGATGCTACTTGACCTGCTCGGTTCTTCCAGCAGTTTGATTTTTTCCTCCAGCATCTGCAGTCTCGTGTCTTCAGTCTGAAATAGCAATTGGACTTTTAAGGATTGTTGACCTTTCATAGTTCAAGGTCAATAACCTCACATAAATTCCATCTCTGGGTCATCTTTCAGTCTTGCCTGGGTGATTATTCTCTGAATCAATAATCCATGGTTAACTCCAGCTTGCCTTATTTCAGACAGAACATTTCTCTATAGGCTGTATCTTGAAGGATACGTCCTAGACCCTCTTTCCTTGACTTCTGACTTTTGTCTCTACTTCAGCAAGTGCAACCTATTGGTGTTGTAGGCCATGGCATGGACAAGTACCTAGTGAGGAATGCTATTGCAGTCTGCATCATCAGCAGTACTCTCCTGAAATGGCTTCAGACCTTGATATCATCTGCTGGTTCATGGATTAGAGAATGACTAAGAATTTGCCTGGGATGTTTCAGAAGAGAGAAGGAGAAGGCTGGTCTTAGTGCAGAGCAAAAACCTTGGAAAATATGCTCTAACCACGTTGATCGCTGCTGGCAACTATCAGAGCCAGCAAGGTCAAAAATTCAGTCAACATTTAGACTTCTGCATGGTCCACATTATGACACGATAAAGGCTTGAGAAGAAGATCAGCTGGTACGATGCCTATTATTACGATGTAAAATATTGTGAAAAGAATTGGAGCTCTAACTCAGTTACAAGTTTCAATAATAATGCACAACATAATAGGAGTAAGGAATGTTCACTGAACTTGCAAGTTCTTAGATTTAATCTTCACAATTCTTTCTTCTCTAAAATCCCCTGCTAATTCCATCCACACCTGAATTTCATCTGAAACTAGGCTAATTCGAAGGGAAAGCCAGGCAGCGTGAGCTTCCACTGGGTGGTGTAAGGAAATCTGCCAGTAATAATATTCTCAATGACTTGACGTAGTCATTTCCTGACAGTGATTACTTTCACACATCATTGAAGTGGAAAGGGGTTTTGGCAAATGACATAGGTTAAAGTAATGTGTTAACACAATATGTCTGTGTTCAAGGACATTTAATAAATAGGGGATAATAAATGCTCCAAAAAAGGAAACTACAAAGTAATACCAGAAGAAACTTAATACTGCAACATTTATACTGATTGTCCGGTGTTTTACTCCTTGATGTGAGCATCTTCCAGCTATGTTTCCAGAGCTTAATACAGGTTGCATTTGGGCTTACTGGTCTTCAGTCTGTCTGTAGGGCACAGTTAAAGGCATACCTTGAGAATCTTGGAGAGGAGAAAAATGGTTGAGGAAGAAGATTTACAGTGCCAGTGGGACTCTCGTGGGACGAGCCAGATTACAGCTGTAGATCTTTAGTAAGGCAGATTGCATACTTACCAAAGCAGCCTTCAGAGCATTGCCAGGTCCTTGATTGGAGAGCAGAGTGTTCCCTGATGACAACAGAGCACTGCCCTCTGTTGGCTTCCTGCCTTAAAGGAATTGCAGTATATCCTATCACAGCAGAAATTTGTCCTTGATCTGTCCTTGTGTTATAGCAAGCAGAGCTCTAACTGGTTTGGCACAAGACTTCACGGAGACACGGTGATGCTAAATGACTTTCCCCTGTGTCTTCTTGGCTCAGTTAGCCACTATATTAAGTATGGCCACTGGGTGGTACAGCATACATACCACATCCAGCACAGGAGCTCATGCACAGTTCTGGCATGTATATGCTACTGTGACAGGTTAAAGGTTGACTTGTCCCATGCCACCTGATGTCTATATAACTCTAATGATAATACAATTAGCATTTGTTCATGAATTCACATCAGCATTCTATAGCAATGCACTCGTGTCATCTGGGGTAAAAAATAGTGTGATTTCCTCCCCCCCCCCCTTAGGAAGCTGGGTCATTAGTTTCTCTTTGCTGTGATTCCAATCATCTAGTGCTTGTGTATCTTTCCATCTGAAACTTACCCCCTAGCTAAACCTATTCAATCCCCATATTGCCAGTATATATGTAATGTTTTTTTTGATATGAGGCGTAATGTCCTAGGTCTTTTCCTCTTCCTCCTCAGTAGAATAGTGGTCCTGTGCTGGGTGGAATTGGCTGCTTCTGGTTTCTCATTATGATAAAGTTATGGTAAGGTTGAGCGGAATACAGATGAAGATAGGTAATATGTGCCAACCAAGGCAAGTTCAAGGTGGGTTCCAATTCCACAGTGCTCCCAATAGCACTTCCTTGTAACCAAAGTTGAGGCCAAGGCTTGTCATCACAGGTTCCCAGACTAATTCTTGGGCTCCCTACCGCACTCAGAGGTTTGAGGACGAAACAACCAGTGGCCATGCAGTTATGCCAAGCATTATGCCAGGATTGCAAATGCTCATGGTCAGTGTGTTTGAGTGGGTGAGGGGGGAAGTTGAAATGCATCTCTAATATTTGGATAAGGGTTAACTATAGAAATATTAGAATATAGTTTGTATCCTTATTTTATTATTTTTTGACAAAAGTAGCGCTGATTTTTCTTTTTATTTCTGACAGGTTATAGTCTTTTCCTGGTTGCTGCTCATGAGTTTGGCCATGCACTTGGTTTAGATCATTCCCAAGACCCTGGAGCACTGATGAGCCCAATTTACACCTACACCAGAAACTTCAGGCTCCCTCAAGATGATATTTCTGGCATTCAGAAACTTTACGGTACAGTAGCAGTAGATAAAATCATAATGGAACCTTAATAAGTTGTTTAGTACACTGCATATGGACTTAACTATGAATAAAAAGTATTCAAATAGAGTGTAAAGCACATTGCAACTTAAAAACAGAGTACAGCCTCTCCTTTATTCCTCTACTTATTTATAAAGTGCAATGTCAAGAAACCTTGAGAGAAACTTTAGAATTTTGTTCTAAATTTTATTCAGTTGTTCAAAAATTTAAACATTTTCATTGTATTTTAAGCAGCTGCAACTTAAACATGGTTCAGTCCATAAGAGACCAGCTGAATATCAGTCCAAGGATAATTGAGAGGAAAAAAATTGTAGATTTGTGAGACATTATCAGGATGTAACTTTAACTGAGTTATAAACATATCAATATATTATTGTTGAAAGGGCTCAACAATAATTAACATTCTTACTGCATCCCATCAACTGCAAACAATTTTGTGTCCTTTGCATTCACTTAAGGCGTGCCAACCGATAAGCCTCTGCCACCAACACAGGGTCCTGTCACTCCATTGGATCTGTGTAAGGGGAATTTGATCTTTGATGCAATTACTCTAATAAGGAGAGAACTGTTCTTCTTTAAAGATCGGTAAGGGTGCTTTCCCCATTTTATATACATTCTTATTTACCATTAAATGTATCAAAAAGAAATAAAAAGTTTTGAAGTGATGTAAAATAGATTCTGGATTCATCTATTTTATTCTACCCTAGCACACTGTTAAATGATACTTCTTCAATGTGCCCAGATTCCCCTAATTAAAATTTCTGTTCAGGATAGCATCATACTTATTTAAAGCCCGCCATTTCTACTGGGGCATAGGCTGCCAACAGCAACTTGCCTGAGTCCTCTGTCCAGCTAGCCTTCCAAGTTGTCCCCAAGGATGAGGTTTTTGTAGCTTCTGTTGGTGTTGCTGTAGCTCTGGGTTTGTACGGGATGGGGTTGCTAGTCGCAATCCCATCCTTCCTCCTTTTAGCAGTTGGTCTTGAGACCATCCATGGTGAAGTTAAGGATAGCAAACCAACAGAAATTTTAAGGTATGATGGCTTTTTCATTTCTTTTATAAAGAACGCATCTCCAGATTCTCAATAAAGACATTGTTTTCTGCTAATGTTCCAGTTTTGCTAGTTTAGTAGAAAGCTGTGTAATCACATGCTCTTGTCTTAATTATTCAATAAAGTAGTTACTTAAACTTTATCTGAGTGAAAGTCTAAAGATAATAATTATTTCTTTATGTATTTAATGTGATAGAATTACCAGTTTGCAGTTGACAAAGTTATTCTTCATTTGCCAGAAATGTAAAACAAATATTTCATATCATTTTAATTTATTTGCAGGTATCTTTAACATTTTTTTAGAAAACAATTGTTAAAAGGAATCATCTCAAAAGGAGAGGGAAATAATAACTTTGCTGCAGCCATAAATGCTGCATACATTGATCAGCTGGGTAAGCTAATGAATTAGACTATTGCATATTTCCTAAAATCATTTGTTCTGTTAGATTCTTTTGGAGGACCACAAGTCCCAATACCACACCATCAGGGCCAAACTTAGTGGCGATGTATTGGTCTGGATTGCCTGAAAAAATTGATGCCGCCTATGAGGAACCGCTGAGAGAGAAAACCATATTCTTTGCAGGTATCAATTTCAATATTCATCTCTTTTAGTTAAGTAAATACATAAAGTAAATATTTTATTCAACAAACTTCTAGATACCGATGAAAGACATGGCCAAACATAAGGGAACATCCACAAACATACAAATATACATAACTTAGTCAATTTGTTATCTTCTTAAAAACAGCTTGCAACTACCGATTTCCTAAAAGGCAATAATCCATTTTAACCATTCTTTTTGCAAAACTGTATATGCTTTGCAAATTCTGAGGTAAATCCTATGAGCATATTGATTTAGCTAGACATTTTCAGAAATAAGCATTTTCCACATTTTGAACCACTAACAGCCCAATGTTACATCTGGAAGCAATTATGTCAGTGGTGGAGGCAGATACACTAGTGAAGTTTAAGTTTAAGAGACAACTATATGGAGGAATTTAAGGTGGGGGGTTATATGGGAGGCAGGGTTTGAGGGTCGGCACAACATTGTGGGCCGAAGGGCCTGTAATGTGCTGTACTATTCTATATAATTCTATGATTAAAGATTATGTCAAATGTGAAAGGGGAAAATAATTATTTTTGATGGTGCAATAACCTTTGATTTAATTGTAGATCAACTTTCTCCAGTAGTTTTGGAAAAAAACTTTATCATTTATTTCAGAAAATAAATTCAAATATCACAAAGTGAGAATAAGTTTAGAAGAAAAAAGCCGTTTTATAGAGCACATGGCTGCTAACGCTAAGAAATGGCCTGTCAGCAATGTTCAGTCATATTACAATACTACCAAAACAATGGTTCCCTTTACTTAGGAGATCAGTTCTGGGTTTATACTGCCAATGATCTGGAGGAAGGATACCCTAAGAAAATAACTGCACTTGGGCTACCAAGTAACTTGCCACGAATTGATGCAGCTTTTAACTGGAAGAGAAACAAGAAGACCTACCTCTTTGCAGGTGACAAATTTTGGAGGTAAGTTGAAGCTTTAAATATTAATTACCGTAGTGATGTTTTTATTTTCGGATGATAGTTTTCAGAACATTTCTTTATTCCCTTAAATGTGCAAAATGTAAAACACTAGATTTAACAATGCTGCATATTATATTATCTTGTCACAGTTTTCAAGAAGTAAGATTCAATCATCGCTCTTATTATGATTACGTCATTTTACAATAATTAAAGGGTTGGATTTTAAACAATTGCAGATACAATGAAACCAAGAAGAAAATGGATGCCGGATTCCCTAAGTTAATTGCAGATGCCTGGAATGGGATCCCGGATAACTTGGACTGTGCCCTAAAGTCCTTTGAAAATGGTGAGCTCTGTCTTCAAAGTAGACCAAAACCATGGGATATCACTTGTTAAAAACCAGGAAGCCAAACAATGTTTTCCTTGCTATGGTGCACCCTGAGAACCAACACGCATATTTATAACTGTATCAGTTTGCTACAAATAAGGCCTGTACATGACTTAGACAAATCATTGCAATAACAAAAGTCTGTAATGACATTATACACAGGCTCAACATTTCTTTCAAAATCTTAGAAAGCAACAGCTTAGGCAAATGAATGTATTGGGGGATAAAGACCAATAGTTAAGCCACTTAACTATTGGCACTAAGAACTGCCAAGGTGTTTTACTTCAGTGACTCACCAGCCAACCACCCTCACCACCTACTCCAACCAACCTAAATAGTTGGGCATTCTGCTTAACCATATCTATAAGCATGCGATAGACTCATTTTGGAAGTCAAAGTCAGGTTCGTAAAGGAAGGTCCTCTGAATTTTGCATTTTCATTCGCCTTGAAAACAGATCTTTCCTGAGATTTTCACCTGTCTGGACCACATCTCCTTTTAGTGCCCCATCATGCCCATGAGTCTCCCTGCTCTTCCATCAACCCTATTACCCCCCAAACAGCTGTTGAATAAACTTCATTTCCTGGTACATACTTTTAATGGTTCTCTCTCCACAGTCGCCGTTTCCCTGCTCGATTAACTTAGCATATGTAAAGATGGCACATTGTTGATATTGATATGAACAGTGTAATGGACTTGAAGTCCACCAGGTAAATGGGCAAGAGTTGATAATGCATCGCATGGGTTAAACTTATCTATTAGAACTTTGTATTTGTGCTAAGTATCATTGCTAGAGGTTTAAGGCATACTGTCTCTGCTCACTTCAACATCAGTTAATAATATTCTGCACCCTAATGTTGCTTTTCCTTTGTACTACCTCAGTGTGATTATGTTTTAAAAGAATTAGTATGGATGGCTTGCAAAATTAAGTTTTTCACTGTTTCTCTGTCCATGTGAAATAATAAACCAATACCAATACCACTTCAAAACAACGATAATGATGTGACTTACTTGCTGTGTTAAAGGTGATGGGATTGTTAATTAATACTTATTCTGACCATAAGTAAGGAAAAGTCCAAGAGTTTTAAAAGGGTGGGCTACTTGGAAAGGAAGGTAAAGTTTTGCTACGTACAGTACATTTCAATGCCCAGGTTGTTTGGACTTAACACACAATCTGGTGGCTAGCTTTGTTTCAAGACTGGTGCGATGGAGATGACTGGAAGCATTGTTACTGAGGACTGATGCCCATGGAAATGAGTTGGAGTGGATTTTGTTGTTATCACATATAGTTGGATGTTCACATCTGTTATGAGATGAACAGACCTATATAAAATCATGAGATTCTACAACGAAGTAGCTCAGTGCAGGGAGAGTTGGTCACATAGAGAAAGCATCAGCACTCCAAGTTCAGCCTATAGTTTTAGCATGCAGATGAAACCTTGCATTTGGTACTTATGGGAATACAAACATCAGCATTTCTGTTGTGTTTCCTTTCAGAAGTCAAGCCATTTATATTAGCATCTGACTGATGAGACAAGTGTCAGATCTTGGTCAATCAACTATAAGTGTCCAGCTCCATCAAGTCTCCCATCATCACCCTCTCTTTGAAAAGTTAATATACAACCCTTCCTTTGTTCTTGCCTTTCCCCTGACTCCCTTCCTTCTCCTAATCATATGTGCCCATCATTCACAGAAATCTATTTAAATCTCCCCAGTCAGGTTTCCTCCACTGAAACAGTTCTTATCAAAGTCACAAAAGTCAAACAGTTTGACTGTGACAAGAATAAACTATGACATACCATCCTTCACAGTCTGTCTGTGTCCATTGATTTGACTGGTAATACATCCTCCAATGCAGTCTGGCTTATCCACTGTTAACTGTCAAAGCCAGAGAATTGCAGGTAATGTCTTCTCTTCCCACTTCCACTCTGTTACTCCTGGGGTAAACACCAACTATTCTTCAATTTGCAAACTATCCACATGTGTGCCAAAAACAAAATGGTGAAAACATACTGTTGGTTAGCCAGTGGATCCCTAGAGAATGGTTAGCTGGCTGCAGTACTGGCCCCTACCGTTTACAGACCGCTCACTTGCCACCCTTGCCACTCAAAAATTGGGATTGTGTCAGAGAACAGATAAACTCTTATGCAATCCCCAGAATCAACGTTAGATCTGGGGACATTCTGTATGTTAGTCAATCACTGCTAAAGCATCTGACACAGCCCCACACATTTGAAAAGGCTCATGAAGGTTGAAGTGAATGTTTGTTACTATTTTCTAAATGAGGCTGATCATTAGAGGTACAGTAGATTCCAGTTAATTGGGACCATTACATTGTGGCCCAATTAAACGGCTGCCCAGTTAGCCAAAGTTTCATGGAAATCATTAAAAAAAAGTATAAAAAGACAAATTACCATTTAACTGAGTAACAAATTATGTATTTAAATAAAATATGGAACAAATGAGAAAACTACAGTACTATGAAACTGTGTATTAGTTATCAACAGATGAATTCAACAAGCATATGCAACTGTGTTCTTCTCATTGTAAGTTAACAAAATCAGTGCAGGCATCTAATGTAGATAATGGACCTCCTTCATACAACCCTTTCAGTGATTGCTTCCTCCAAATCTACATCTTTATTGTATGATTCAAGATGATTATTGATACCACCTTCGTAGGTCCTAACTTGTTGACATAGTGAAATAGTTTCATTCTCACTCCCAGGTGTTTGTGGCATCTCTAAACCTGAATGCTTGAAACTGTACTGAGCAAAACAAGTTCTGAATTATCTTACTGCTCATTTCTCACCATCTGTGTTGAAAAATCACTGCTTTTTGAATGCAAACACGTGGAACTGATGCTATTTAAAAATTGTTGGCTCTAAGAACAGGGTAGTGTTAATGACCGCACAAGCACACACAGCTGATAGTAATTGGAATGCTCAACAACAATCTCCTGTCCTATTTAAGCAGCATATTGTCCTAAATAAACAAAGGGAAACCAGGCAGTTTCCTCAATTAGATTTTTGTTCTTTAAGAATTGTTCCAAATAAGCACCTACCCCAGTTAACCAATAGTCCAATTTACTGGAATCCATTGTATTTGGAAACAATGAATAGGCCTTCTGAAAGCATGAGATGTTGGAAGACCATTAGGGTAGATGAGCAGGGTCTTTCTTCTTGCCAGCTGACCAAGGCAGAATTTGCAGAGCTGACCATTAGCAAGTGATCATTACAGAAAGTATGTTAGCGTAGAGGATGACCATTGTACAAAGGCCAGGATCTGCATAATTTCACCTTTTGTTTTCTGCCCTTGAACTAACTGAGGTCCAAAATCACCAGTGTCACCTTTGTGATTGAGGAGGCTGAACTATACTGTTCACTACTTTAGTGTCATAAATGATCGTATATCTGCACGTCACCAAGGTTACTTATTTCATATTTCTATACATTAGCTGGCTACATTAGACAGGATATAAGTGAAATATGTGTTAAACTGGAGCAAAAAGCCATAACCTGTCATTTATAATTTTGCATTGATTTTTTTTTTCCTTCATTTTGAACAGGACACAGCTACTTTTTCAAGGATTGGTACTACCTTAAATTGGAAGATCAAAGCTTGAAGATTGTCAAGATAGGCAGTGTGAAGCATGACTGGCTTGGTTGTTAGGTTAAACATGCTTTCGATCATTTATCTTTTCTTTCAAGTAATCGAATGTCTTTGCTGTACATTATTTTTAAAATGGCAAGGACATCAATGTCATACAGTAGCAAACACCATCTTGGAATTTCATGCCAAGACCATCTACAACAGTATTATATCCAGCTTTGGAATTGGAACAATAGTTTTGCTTTGTTAATTTCATCATTCTATGATATGGTAAAAGTGGTGAAGGCACAGGTTGCCTCCAGTTTTGATTTATGATGGATTTATAATGAGAAACTATTATTTAAAAATTCAAAAATGCTTTCTGTACTTCACTGCACAATTTCTTTAATACATGCAATAGTAATTTTTTTTTGTGTTTTAAAATCAGGAAATATTTTGACAGATCTAATTAGTTTTACAGCTTTGTATTCCATGCAGTGACTATGAAATATTGATAATAGCTGAAATGTGAAAATAATCAATTAGTTATCAGAAGCAGATCACAGTTAATATTTTTAGAACACAAATGACAAAAAAGATGAAAAAAAGTCTAAATATCAGATTGTGTTTGCTTAATGGTGCACAGAGGCGTCAGTTTAATTGCATGTTTTGAATAAAATAAGTTCGAAGACTATGCTTAGCCAAGGCTAAGTACGCAAATCTGATTGCAAACAATAATTCACAAGAAACACAGGTGTTTCAGTTTCTTTTATTACAGTGTTAAATGAATCTGCAGAAGAACTATGAATTTTGGAAGTATTCATGTATTAATTTAGTTTTTTGCAGAAATTTGATATTCAATAAAGTTATCTTAAAGAGTTTTGAATCCGGTTCTTTTGACTAATTAACAGTGAAAGGACAGTAGGCAGACAAAGTTACCTCATTAAGTTTATCCAGAAATTATTTAACCCATATATCACAATGGGTATTAGTATATTGTTAATCAAATAAATCCTTGCCTGGAGCTAGACATTTTAATGAAGTCATCTCATTAATAAGATAGTTTGGCAAACCTATTTCAAAACAAAAGGAAAAGAGGTTATAAGTGTGAAGATGCGATAACCTCATATTAAGAATGAACATTCTTAATATAAATTCCAATTTGCAAGCACAAATTAAATTACCTCAGGCACAATGAGACACTGACAGTAACCTTTCTCTTCTTAAGTGACTTTACAAAGTTCTGCCAGAATTCAAAGACAACGAACCATAAAAATATAAAAATAAAAGCAGGAATTTCTTGTGATTGTTTATTTGTGTCCTCCAGTGAAAAATCTGTGCCAAAATGTTAGTATTTAAAACAAAATATTGTATAATACTGTACAACCTCAGCTTCTCGATGTCTAAATAAACTTCAGATTTTAGATTAACTTATTTATCACATGTACATTGAAATGCATCACAAACTGGAGAAAATCTGCAGATGCTGGAAGTCCAAGGCAAAACACATAAAATGCTGGTGGAATTCAACAGGTCAGGTAGCATGTATGGAAATGAATAAATGGTCAACATTTTGCGCTGAGTCTCTTCTTCAGGACTGGAATAAAAGATGCGAAGTCAGAGCAAGAAGCTGGGGGGAGGGGAGGAAGAAGCACAAAGTGGCAGGCGATAGATGAAACTGGGAGACGGGGATGGGGTGAAGAAAAGAGCTGTGAAATTGCTTGGTGAATGAGATAAAGGGCAGGAGGAGGGTGACTGATAGAGGGTAGAAGGTCATGAAAGAAAGAGAAGGATGAAGAGGAGGTGATGGGCAGTTAGGAGATAGAGCGAAAGAAACAGGAATGGGGAATGGTGAAAGAGAAAAGGGTCTCAGTTCGAAATGTCGACTATTTATTCATTTCCATAGATGTGGCTAACCTGCTGAGTTCCCCCAGCATTTTAGGTAAAATTCATCATTTGTATTATTGGGGGCAGCCAATCCTATTTCAAACTACAAAGTCCTCTTTTCTGTTGTTTCATGTAGCCACTGAAATTGCATTTGTTTCCATCTTAGCCTTGGATCTGTGGGCATCTCTTGGCATCTGATATTGATGTGATTTTGTTGAATGTGATTACCATCGCAACAACAGCAGCTGCTTGAATTGGTCTTGACAGTCTGCTTTGGTCTCATTTTCTTTGCCTTGAACTTTTCTGTGCAAGTGGACAGGTGGACCAGTTGTTTATAGTGGACAAAATTCTCGAGCCAGTCAGGATAGCCATGTTGTCCCATTCTTCTTCAACGGTAACAAGAATAAACTTGCTCTGTGCAATAGTCCAGTGAGAGGTCATGTCATGTTGTACATATGGGCTCCAAATAGTGCATAATGTAAATCAGGTATTTAGAGGAGCATGTAACAAAGGTATCCTGAGTACTGTAATCTGCAATTAGTCTGGACTAACTAAATTAGCATAAAATCATGTGGAGCACAAGGTATATAAGTGATGGTTTCCTAAATCAGTACGTTGACAAATCAAATAGGAATAGGTTATTCCAAATGAAAGCCAACCTTTAAAAAAAAAATTAGGTTATTTTAAATCTAGTATTGTGCATTGAGGAAGGACTGATTAATGTTCTGATAATTAAGGGGCCTTTGGAAAACAAATCAATTGAATTTTACATAAAAGTTAATGCTTATCTAAAGCCAATATCATAAATACAAACATACCAAACTATGGAATCATGAGAAGTGAGCCTGCTATGATATATCATGAATCTATATTAAAACATATGACACTGAGCAAGTAATGGCTTGTATTTAAATATCAACAAATAGTATCGAAGTAAGATGAAAAACCAGATAAAGTATCCAGTTGTGGTTTATCAAGAGAAGCTAACAATCGCATTGGGAGAAAGATATCAATGGAAGAAGGGTTTCAATGCTTCCAAATTAGCAGTAAATTTGAGAATTTGGAAAACCGCAGAATTCAACATGGGAGAGCCAAAGCACTGAATCCAGAAGCAACCAAGCAAGAAATATAAAAAAAACATAATTGCAAGAGCTTCTACAGATAAGCAAAAGAGGAAGATTAGCTGAAGTTAATGTGAGTCCCTTACTGTCTGAGAGAGAAGAAATTATGGGCAGTACGTGGTGCAGCTGTCTCACAGCTCCAGTGACCCAAGTTCTTCGCTGACCTCCGGTGTTGTATGTGTGGAAATTACACTTATGTTTTCTCTAGGTACTTTGCTATCCACATACATCCCAGAGACATGGTAAGTCCATGCTTTCTTCAGTTTCAATAATAAGAAGTTATCTTGCTGAAGTATACAAAATCTTTATGGTATTTGAATGGGGAATGCAGGATGTTACCTCTGGCTGTTCCCTCTGCAAGCAAGGATAACTGCTTCAAAATAATGTGTCAACTGTTCAGGACAGAAATGAGAAGGAAGGTTTTCCGTCAGGGGCAGAGCATGTTTGGAACTCTCTCTGCAAAAAGCATGGAGAGGGTTGGTTATTGGCGGTATTTGTCACAGAGATAAATGGATTTTTAGATTTAAAGGAATCAAGGTGTATGCGATTAGTGCAGCAAAGTAAAGAAAATCAACTGTGGTCTTACAAAGTGACAGCATGAACAGGGGCTGATTGGCCTCCTTCTGCTTCCATGTCTATAGCAAACTGAAGAAGTTATGAGTTGATGCTCTCTCCATGTCCCAGAGTTTCCCCTTGTAACAACATCCCTTCACTTACTCCTTTCGCTGTGCTTCCGCTGATGCTAAGGCCCCACCTTTGTCATTTCCATATCTCTGATTTCTCTCACTAACGTTTCCCCACCACCAATCACTCTCAACCCCCAAATATCCAAGTTTCTCCACTGACCTACTATCTCTCTTGATTGGTTCAAGGAACCTCTTTGATGTCGCAGAACATAGAAAAGTACAGCACAACACTGGGCAGGCTATCCAGCCCACAAGTTGTAACAATCTTGATGCCAATTTATGTTTCATGCCCTCTTCCTGTGTATCATCTATATCCATTCACTTCATATTCTGTCCACTGTCTAGCCAAAAGCCTCTCCACCAAACTCCTTGTTCTGTTACTACTACTGGTAACCCATTCCAGGAACCTACCATTCTATGCAAAAAATACTTGTTCCTACATAAGCTTTAAACTTCCACCCCCTCTAAACTCTGCCCTCTGGCGTTTGACATTTCTATCCAAGGGATGTGATGGTATTGGGTTTGCTGACTACAAAGAGAAATGAAGACCTTAAGCCCAATGGGATATAAATAGCCAAGAGTACTCTCACTAAAGGGAGATTATACTGTAATCACCCTATCTTCAAAAGCTAGTTTACTTCCCTTTAGCTCGCAATACCCACTATTCAAGTAACGGGTCCCCTCTCCCTACCAAGGAGAACATAGTTCCAGCAAATTAAATAGTTCAAAGTTCAAAGTAAAATTTATTATCAGAGTACATACATGTAACCACATTAAACCTTAAGATTATTTTATAGAACAGTAACTGTAAACCATAAACAAGCTGTCCAAATGCAGATATAAATAAATTGCAATAAATAATGAGCATGAAATAACAACATAACAGAGTCCTTAAATGAGAGTAGTTATCCCCTTTTGTTCAAGAGCCTGATGATTGAGGGGTAGTAATTGTTCTTGAAGCTGGTGGTGTGAGTCCTGTGGCTCTTGTACCTTCTACCTGATGGCAGCAGTGAGAAAAGAGCATGGCCTGGGTGGTGAGAATCTTTGACAATGGTTCGATGATTAAAACACAGTTCATTTATTTTCAGTGATACAGGTTTAAATCAAACAGCATCTTTAAAACTCATTTTAATCTTACAGAAGATTTCTATCTTAAACATTTCCAAATCACAAACAACTGCTAAAATACAAAGCATTTCCAAAACACAAAGCACAAAGGTGCTTTTAAGATGCTTGGAAATAGGTACAGAGGAGATGTCAGGGGTAAGTTTTTTCACGCAGGGAGTGGCGAGTGCGTGGAATGGGCTGCCGGCAACGGTGGTGGAGGCGGATACAATGAGGACATTTAAGAGACTCCTGGATAGGTACATGGAGTTTAGAAAAATAGAGGGCTATGGGTAACCCTAGGTAATTTCTAAAGTAAGAACATGTTTGGCACAGCATCGTGGGCCAAAGGGCCTGTATTGTGCTGTAGGTTTTTTACGTTTCTATGTTTCTAAAGGATTTCTAAAGCACAGGTACAATTCCCATAAGCTAAAAAGACACTTGCATCATACACCAGGGTGCTGTCTATAGTTACCTGATGAGGTAACCACAGCCTTTGGCCAGGTGCAAATGTTGTCAGGTGGTGCCCAACATTCATAGAGTATTTCGACCCTTAACCACTACACTCTCCAGTTGGCGGGTCAGTAGTAATGGCCAAGTCACTGCCCATCTGCTCCTGACTTCCAACTCAACTCATCTCGCCTGCTCCATATCCAGCAAGAGGCTCTTTCTGCTTCTTCCACCATCCTGCGAGTTGTTTGGATCTTGCTCTTTTCATCAAGGCTCAGCTCAGACAGCAACTTCCATGCCAACCTTGCCGGGAATTCTCTACAGCCGATCTCTACGGGGAGTAGCCATGTCTGCCATCCTTTGTCTCAGTATTCCTAGACTAAGGACTGGTACAGGACCTTCCTCTCATGAGCCTCCTCGCATACTCCCACTCATGGTACTGTGAGCTCCACCAGGATGATTTTCTTGTCTTCGGTGGATCACAGTGCGATGTCTGGTCGAAGTGTGGTTTGTACCACCTCCGGGAATTGTAGCTTCCTCCTCACATCGACCCTCATCTCCCATGATTTGGCAGATTGGATTTAGACCTCTTTGTTATGACTGGCGTGGCCCTCTCCTTGATGAAAATGACTGCTCTGTTTACCAATGTGTTGCAGCTGAACAAATTGTCCATAGCAGAAATTGAAACCAGAGGAATGGATTCCCGTTTACCCGTGTTTCCTCCATTCTTCTCAATGATCCTTACCCCATTCCTAATAAGCTTGAACCGCTCTCGACATTAAGCTGGGTGCCAACTGCTGTAAAACAAGAAGAAGAAGAAGAAGAAGACATTCATAGCTTCTCTACCACTTGGGTGACATCACACACACATAATATTTCCTCAGATACAATTTTTTCACAAATGGTCTCAAAACATCTTGGAGGCACAGTACGACAATTAATGCTTTGAAGCTAACTCCATAAACCCTCTAACTCTAACCACATGAGTTATTGATACGCTGTAATATAATCCATCTGGTCTGCAACCTTCCTTGAAATAACCAATTTAGAGTCAACTTGTCTGTTTTGAAACAAGCCATATTAAATAACCAACTGTCTTATACCGCATCTAAACAGAGCTTGTTTACAAAGCTGTTTTAACTTCAAGCTTATTACTGCTTTTCATTTACATTTTAAGAACTGAAGACTGACTCGTATTATGACCAGAAATGAAACAAAACAATATTAGTTGGAAATGAACTTACATACAGTATGTTTGCAATCTTATAAGTAGCAACTGCCGTGCTTAGAAAGCAAGCTTAGCGATCAATGAATAGCTGACACCCAGGGAGTGAATATTCACCACAGGGAAAATATTCTGACTCTATTATATAAAAAAAATTCTCACGTCTCCTCTCAGCTTCTGTCACTCTAGGAAGATCAACCCATGTTTGCCCAAACTTCCATTATAGCTCATACCCTCTAATCCAGCCAGTGCACTGGTAGACCACTTGCACACTCTTTTCTCAGTCTCCTCGTCCTTCCTATAATGGTGGGACCAGAAATGCATGCAATACTACAAAAACAGTCCGACTAAATTTTTATATAGATACATGACATGACTCCAAATATTTCCAGCTCTCCTTAGCAATTTCCCACAACTTCAATTTTTGCCCATATTCCATATCAATGTCCTGATCTTTCCAGAAACCCTTCTCATGTCTCCTTGACTCTCTATATCTTGCATTATCCATCTCCAGTACCACTAATGTCCCTCTCTCCAAGCCACCCGATTCCATATCAATGCATACCTTATCCACAATCTGCCAATCTATTTCTCCAGCATTCTCCACACCACCACTATATCCATAGAACCCCTGTCCCCCACTCCATTCCACTTCTGAACTGTGTTCTGCAAACCAAGGTCTATCCACCTTACAGGCAGCTCACTGGCTTGTTTAACTAGATACAGCTGGAAAACAGATTTTACAGATGGTAATTAGGTCCTGCTGGATTTACCAGTAAATGGGAGTGGGGGGAGGGGGAGGAATTCCATCCTTTCACACTGTTAGAACAGCCTCCCCCTCCAAGCTTCCTGTAAATATCAGCCAATTCATTTCCATGTGACATCACATCAAGATCGAAAATTGCTTGAAAACAGAGTATTTATTTCCAAATTTTTCCACATTGCAAGCCAAGCCTATAGCCACAATAGTTTTTAGATTGTGTTTGTGACATTCCACTTCATTTTGTGCTGCTCTGCACTTTTTCCTCAATTTTATTTGTTAACCAGTTTTATTTTTATTGCAAAACCTTGATTTGTCATTTATAATCCCTTCATCCTCTCAATATTGATTACATATAATCATTCGAAATACCATGTGAATTGTGTTTGTTGTAACAATAATAATCTCCGTTCCAACTAAAAGAACCTTATATGCCCTGAAGTGGAAATCAATCCAGATAATTCTCCTTTGTCTGACTATTTTTTTAAAAGGACAACTATGTATTTATATCACTTCTTTAAATAGCCCAAGGGTCATTATTCAACAAAGCCACATTGGCTAAAGAATTTAGTAAAAGCATAACGGGCATCATTAAGCAGGAGGAGGGTAGAGCTTTGGAGAAGGGAATTTTAGGGTTAGGGTTTGGCAGCTGAAGGCACTGATGGAGTGATCAGATTCAGGTAATGAGAATGACCACCTCATCTCAATCATTATGAAGGTGAAAGGGATAACAGTGATTGGGAAGGTGATTTTATGAAGGAATTTAAAACAAGGGTGAGATTTAAACTAGACCAAGAGTAAATCAACAAACACATGGTGATGGCTAAATGGGACAGTGTTTGGACATAGATTGCAGAATATTCAGATTTATTGAGGGTGGAACTTGAAAGTCCAGTCAAGGGTGCTTGCCTACTGTTAAAGACTGATAAGGATTTTAGCAGCAGATGAGCTGAGGTAGGAATGAAGTTTGCCTTTACAATAGGTTGGCAATAGGCATTCAGGGCTATGGTGCAGAGCTAAACTTAGGGTTAAGCTGCCTTAATGACTAGTGTCCGGTAGCACTCATATCTGCCGGGATGAAGTGCTAAGAGAGGTTGGTTATGACGAGAGTCAACTCCTGTCTCAGCAAGGACCTGAACCCACTGCAATTTGCCTATCACCACAATAGGTCTACAGCAGATGCAATCTCATTGACTCTTCACACAGCCTTCGACCACCTGGAGAATACTAATGCTTATATCAGGATGCTGCTTGTTGACAACAGCACAGTGTTTAACACAATCATTCCTACAGTTCAGACTCAAAGGCTCCAAAACCTGAACCTTTGTACTTCCCTTTGCAATTGGAACCTCAACTTCCTCATTGGAAGACCACAGTCTATGCGGATTGGAACTAACATCTCCACCTCGCTGACAATCAACAATGGTGCACCTCCAGCACGTGTGCTTAGCCCACTGCTCTGTTCTCTCTACACCCATGACTGTGAGGCTAGGCACAGCTGAAATGGCATCTATAAATTTGCTGACACCACAGCTATTGTTGGCAGAGTTTCAGATGGTGACAAGAAGGCGTACTAGAGTGAGATAGATCAGCTAGTTGAGTGGTGTCACACCAGCATCCTTGCACTCAGTGTCAGTATGACCAAAGAATTGATTGTGTAACTTCAGAAATATATATATATTTACAGTAATTCACAGTCTTTACTATTACATATTGCAACATACTGCTGATGAAAAAAACAACAAATTACCTTAAGACTATAATTTACTAAACCTGATTCTAATTCTCCCTCCTCTCCCATTTGGATATGTCCATACATGGCCTCCTCTCTGCCATGATGAGGCTAAACTCAGGTTGGAGGAGCAACACCTCATATACCGTCTAGGTAGTCTCCAGCCCCTTGGTATGAACATAGAATTCTCCAACTTCCGGTAATTCCCTCCCCCTCCCTTCCCCTATCCCTTCCCCTATCCTTATTTCACTCTGCCCCCTCCCCCAGCTGCCTATCACCTCCCTCATGGTTTCACCTCCTTCTACTACCCATTGTGTTTTCCCCTTTTCCTTCTTCACCTTTCCTGCCTATCACCTCCCTGCTTCCCCTCCTCCATCCCTTTATCTTTCCCCTTACTGGTTTTTCACCTGGAACCTACCAGCCTTCTCCTTCCTATCCTCCCCCCACCTTCTCTATAGGGCCTCTGCCCCTTCCCTCTTCAGTCCTGACGAAGGGTTCCGGCCCAAAACGTTGACTCATTGTTTCCATGGATGCTGCCCGACCTGCTGAGTTCCTCCAGCATGTTGTGAGTGTTGCTTTGACCTCAGCATCTGCAGCGTATTTTGTGTTTCTGATTCTAATTCTGATTTTGAGTTGAAATTGACGCTCAGATTGAGAGACAGTGAGAGCAAATCCACTGCTAGAGTCCATGAGGTAGCAGCGGATGAAGTGACTGGACACATGAAAGAATGGTAAAACTAGTCTCCAGCAAGTTTGCTGGGTAGTGGGGATGGCGAGACCAGTGGTGTCAATGGTGTAACTTGTACCGTTCAGGTGCAGCTGTGACCACAAACTCCAGTTCTTCAGAAGACTGGACAAGAGTTTATCAAGTTCGAAAGCATAAAGTCACAACCTTGGCATTCTCATCTTTGAATTTAAATGTTGAATTTGCTAAACAATTTAAAGGTTTTAAATATTTCTCTTTCTTAAATGCTGATTGATAAATTAATTGAGATGTTTGAAAGACTGGATCCTGTGCCGACTGCATGTCTCTATACTTTCAAGTGTCTTCTGATGTGTAACACAGACATTTGAAAGTGACTTGAATAATGATGAAGATATATGACTGGAAATATGTATGAGGTGAAATTTAAAAAAATAATATTATTTATTGATGTCCCATGGCATTCTACAATGAAGGTTATGATTTTGTGTTACTTGATCACTGCAAAAGAATATATAGTCAACATTTTAATATACTTGCTTCCTCTTAACTATTGTGTGTTAAAGTTCCAATTGATTTGCATTAGTGTTTCCCCTGATTTTTTAAGTAACCTCAATATTTTCTTATTTTCTATACATCAGTAATTTTAGAAATTCTCAGGCATTCAAAGTTCAAAAGTTTAAAGTACATTTATTATCAAAGTACATGTACATTACACAACCTTGAGATTCATCGCCTAACAGGCAGCCACAAAACAAAGAAACCCAAAATAACCCATAAAAAAGACGACCATTGAACAACCAATATGCAGAGAGAGAAAAAAACAAATCATACAAAACAGTAACTGCAAGCAAATAGCATTCTCAACTGAAGTCTACAAAGAAAGTCCCATTGCTTAATGCCGCGCCGAGTCATGGAGCAGTGACCTAAACCGGCCTGCCCCTCACCTCGGGCTCTGACACCCTGACCTTTTCAATCTGGCCCGGTGCCTAAATCAGCATCCAAACATCGTGTTCAGTCGCTTCGGTACACTCCGGAACCCCACCTTGCTGCCTTGACTCAGCCTGCAAGTGACCCCTCTGATCCGGCACAGTGCTTAAGTCGATTGAACCTGGGGTCTCCTCATTCTTGGCGATGGGCCTGCTGCCTTGCCTTGCCTCGGTTCCATCATGACAAATTGCATTCAAGTCCAAAAGGATGTTACAGATTATTACTGGCGATGACTGTTTGCCAGAAAAAAAATGTGCTTCACGAAGTATTTAGTTGTTTTCCTTATTTCATTAGCCATTACCAAGAAGTTGCTGAGGTTCACCAGTGCCATCTTCAACCGGAATTCACCACAATACGTATAATTTATGCTCACTTCCTCATTCAACCACGGGAATTGCAATATGTTGCCTCTTCCTCTTCTTCCTCTTCCTTTTCAACCATCCAAGGGCCCAAACATTCCTCCAGGTGAAGCAGGAATTCACTTCCAATATTATGTGGTGCATTCAGCATTCAAAATGTAATCATGGGCAGCCTTAAATTTCCAGTTGCTTGTCAGTTTAGTTAATCAAGTTTGAAGTTCAAATTCAAGTTTATGTTTAATTATCATCCAGCCATACATGAATACCTATGAATACAGCCAAACAAGACAGTGTTCTTCCAGGGCCAGGGTACCTACAGTCATATACAGTAAAGGTACATATACCACATAAAAAATAGCAATAAACGTGCTGTCACACAGAAAAATATACATTCATACCACTAGAATTCTGCGCTGAGCTATCTGTCAGTTGCTCATGTACAATTATCGCAAGGCCCAACACTAGAATTCTGCAAACAACAGGAATTCTGCAGATGCTGGAAATTCAAGCAACACACATCAAAGTTGCTGGTGAACACAGCAGGCCAGGCAGCATCTGTAGGAAGAGGTGCAGTCGACGTTTCAGGCCGAGACCCTTCGTCAGGACTAACTGAAGGAAGAGTGAGTAAGGGATTTGAAAGTTGGAGGGGGAGAGGGAGATCCAAAATGATAGGAGAAGACAGGAGGGGGAGGGATAGCTGGACAGGTGATAGGCAAAAGGGATACGAGAGGATCATGGGACAGGAGGTCCGGGAAGAAAGACGGGGGGGGGGGGCGGACCCAGAGGATGGGCAAGGGGTATATTCAGAGGGACAGAGGGAGAAAAAGGAGAGTGAGAGAAAGAATGTGTGTATAAAAATAAGTAACAGATGGGGTACGAGGGGAAGGTGGGGCCTTAGCGGAAGTTAGAGAAGTCGATGTTCATGCCATCAGGTTGGAGGCTACCCAGACGGAATATAAGGTGCTGTTCCTTCAACCTGAGTGTGGCTTCATCTTTACAGTAGAGGAGGTCATGGATAGACATGTCAGAATGGGAATGGGATGCGGAATTAAAATGTGTGGCCACTGGGAGATCTTGCTTTCTCTGGCGGACAGAGCGTAGATGTTCAGCAAAGCGGTCTCCTAGTCTGCGTCGGGTCTCGCCAATATATAAAAGGCCACGTCGGGAGCACCGGACGCAGTATATCACCCCAGTCGACTCACAGGTGAAGTGTTGCCTCACCTGGAAGGACTGTTTGGGGCCCTGAATGGTGGTAAGGGAGGAAGTGTAAGGACATGTGTAGCACTTGTTCCGCTTACACGGATAAATGCCAGGAGGGAGATCAGTGGGGAAGGATGGGGGGGGTGAATGGACAAGGGAGTTGCGTAGGGAGCAATCCCTGCGGAATGCAGAGGGGGGGGAGGGAAAGATGTGTGCGTAGGGAGCGATCCCTCTGGGTCCAATATATTATTCTCCGTAACTTCCGCCACCGCCAACGGGATCCCACCACTAAAAAATTCTGCTCTCACTCCATCCTCCCGCCACCCCACATGGAAGAGGGTTCCCCTGGTCCTCACCTACCACCCCACCAGCCTCCGGGTCCAACATATTATTCTCCGTAACTTCCGCCACCTCCAACAGGATCCCACCATCTTTCCCTCCCCCCCCCTGCATTCCGCAGGGATCGCTCCCTACGCAACTCCCTTGTCCATTCGTACCCCCCATCCCTCCCCACTGATCTCCCTCCTGGCACTTATCCGTGTAAGCGGAACAAGTGCTACACATGCCCTTACACTTCCTCCCTCACCACCATTCAGGGCCCCAGACAGTCCTTCCAGGTGAGGCAACACTTCACCTGTGAGTCGGCTGGGGTGATATACTGCGTCCGGTGCTCCCGATGTGGCCTTTTATATATTGGCGAGACCCGACGCAGACTGGGAGACCGCTTTGCTGAACATCTACGCTCTGTCCGCCAGAGAAAGCAAGATCTCCCAGTGGCCACACATTTTAATTCCGCATCCCATTCCCATTCTGACATGTCTATCCACGGCCTCCTCTACCGTAAAGATGAAGCCACACTCAGGTTGGAGGAACAACACCTTATATTCCGTCTGGGTAGCCTCCAACCTGATGGCATGAACATCAACTTCTATAACTTCCGCTAAGGCCCCACCTCCCCCTCATACCCCATCTGTTACTTATTTTTATACACACATTCTTTCTCTCACTCTCCTTTTTCTCCCTCTGTCCCTCTGAATATACCCCTTGCCCATCCTCTGGGTCCCCCCCCACTTGTCTTTCTTCCCGGACCTCCTGTCCCATGATCCTCTCGTATCCCCTTTTGCCTATCACCTGTCCAGCTCTTGGCTCTATCCCTCCCCCTCCTGTCTTCTCCTATCATTTTGGATCTCCCTCTCCCCCTCCAACTTTCAAATCCCTTACTCACTCTTCCTTCAGTTAGTCCTGACGAAGGGTCTCGGCCTGAAACGTCGACTGCACCTCTTCCTACAGATGCTGCCTGGCCTGCTGCGTTCACCAGCAACTTTGATGTGTGTTACCAGAATTCTGCGCTGAGCTATCTGTCAGTTGCTCATGTACGATCATCGCAAGGCCCAACACTAGAATTCTGCGCTGTGCTATCCGTCAGTTGCTCATGTACGATTATCGCAAGGCCCAACACTAGAATTCTGTGCTGAGCTATCTGTCAGGTGCTCATGTACGATTATCGCAAGGCCCAAAACTAGAATTCCGCGCTGAGCTATCTGTCAGTTGCTCATGTACGATCATCGCAAGGCCCAACACTAGCTTCGAAATTTCTTACTTAGGAAAATTGCAGCCTCCTGGACACAATAATGAATTCAATAACCTGCTCTCTCTCTATTTAATTGAAAATTCCCAGGTTTTTTTTGTAGCTATTTCTACAGCTTTTCTATTTTCTGTGTGCATTTTCTTTCTATATCCAGCCTCATCATCCTGTCAATCATCTAAAACTTGTTACCTGGTTACTTCTTGCCAGAAATATTTATTTTGCCTTACTCATCCCTCCCCGAACCTTTGTAATTTAAAAGTAATTTTCTGTTGGAATGATTGTTTAAATGTATCTATTATAGAAATTAAATTACTATTTAAAGTTGGTGAGCAAAATGAATCAATGTGAAAAATCAGAAAACTCATAAAAGAACAAAACAGCAGCAAGAGAAAGATTCTGCCACCTGATGGTAAAGTTCTGTAATGACATCCAAGTTACCACACAGCATCTCATTATAAAGGTGGACAATAGAATTTACAATGCAAAAATTGCAAACATAGGGCAAAATCTTCAACTGACCAGCTAGGTGCCTATTACCTATCCCAGAACCATGCTTTCTCTTCCTTAATGCTCTCTTCTTACTGTTGCCATCGGGAAGGAAGTGCATACAGGAGCCATCATCCCACATCCCAGGTTCAGGAACAGTTATAACCTGTCAGCCATCAGGCTTCTGAATCAGCGAGGATAACTTTACCCACTTCAACGCCGAACTGATTCCACAACCTATGAACTTACTTTCAAAGACTCCACGACTCATGTTCTCTGTATTATTTATTAAGTTACCTTAGTTATTTTTATTTCAAAGCTGAAAGTAACTTGATTATCAAAGTACGTATATGTTACCGTACACAAACCCAAGTTTCATTTTCTTGCGGGCATACTTAGTAATCCAATAACCATAGAATCGTTGAAAGACCACACCCCAACTGGTGCAAAAGACAACATACTGTCGAAATACACAAGGAAAAAAAAAAGGAAATAATTATATAAATAAATAACCAATAAATATCAGGAACAAGAGCTGAAGAGACTTTGAAAGTGAGTCCACACAGTAGGTTGCGGGAAATGTTCAGTGATGGGGCAAGCAAAGTTGAGTAAGGTTATCCCCTTTGGTTCAAGAACCTGATGATTAATTAATGTTCCTGAACCTAATGTTGTGAGCTCTGAGGCTCCTGTACCTCCTTCCTGATGGCAGCAGCGAGGAAGGAGCATATCCTGGGTGGTGGGAGTCCCTGATGATTTGCACAGTTTGTCTTCTTTCACATATTGTTTGTTTGTCAGTTTTTCACTTTTCACTTTTCTTTGCTGCATTTCTTTGTTTTACTGTAAATACTTGCAAGAAAATGAAACTCAAGCAAGTATATGGTGGCATATACATTCTATGATAATAAATTTACTTTGAACTTGGAAGATATGGGGTATACCCTTCCAATGAGACACAGGTTCCCACTGACTAGAAGACCCAAGCAATGGTTTTAAGCCTATCTGCTCACAATACTCACCAGTGCCTTATAAAGCCTCAACATTCCATCCTTGCTTTAATATTCTAGTCCTCACAAAATAAATGCTAACATCACATTTGCCTTTCTCACCACTAACTCAACCTGCAAATTAAGCTTTTGGGAATCCTGCACGATGAGTCCCAATTGTATTTGCACCTCAGATTTTTGAATTTTCTCTCCATTCAGAATATAGTCTACTCTTTTACTTTTTGAAGTGCATGACCATACAATTGCTGACACTGTATTCCATCTGCCACTTCTTTGTCCATACTCTTCATCTGTCTAAATTCTTCTGTGGCCTTTCTACTTCCTCAAAACTACCTGCTCTTCCACCTATCTTCATATTATCTGCAAACTTGTCCACAAAACCATCAATTCCTTCGCCCAAGTCATTGACATATAACATAAAAAGAGGTGGTCCCAACACAGACCCCTGTGGAACACTACTACTTACTGACAGCCAACCAGAAAAGGATCCTTTTATTCCCACTCTTTGCCTCCTGCCAATCAGCCAATGCTTCATCCATGCAAGTATCTTGCCTGTAATACCATGGACTGTTAACTTGCTAAGCAGCCTCATGTGTGGAATCTTGTCAAAGGCCTTCTGAAAATCCAAGTACACAACGTCCTTCGTCTATCCTACTTGCTATTCTTTTCAAAGAATTCCAACAGATTTGTCAGGCAAGACCCTGCTTATTATTTCTTCAAAGAATTCCAACAGATATGTTAGGCAAGATTTTCCCTTAAGGAAACAATTCTGACAACAAGCTGTTTTATCATGCCTTCGAGTACCTCGGAACATTCTTAACAATTGACTCCAATATCTTTCCAACCACTGAAGACTAACTGGTCTATAATTTCCTTTCTTCTGCCTCTCTCCTTTCTTGAAGAGTGGAGTGACACTTGCAATTTTTCATTCCTCCCAAATATGTACTCTTGTACGCTCACAGCCATCTCAATATTTTCATGGATTTGTACCAGTTTAGGGTAGTGCCGGCTCACTGAGCAAACTTCCCAAACCAACTGGGAAACCTGAGGAACTACACAGGTAGTTGTCAAGCACTGTGAATGAACAGCAGAGAATGCTTTACTGGAAAAGGCTCCATTTCAATCTGTCCTGAGCACCCAAACAGAGAATTTCCCGAAAGCTTATATATCAACCAGATCAGAGAGATTTGAGCATAAAGTCTGCCTCAATTTGGAGTGATTTAGGAATTTTAATAACATCAGCAAAATAGGTAGATGAACTGTTAGAGGCAGTACACAGTGAGATGAATTTGTATTTCTTTTGCCTAATCCAAGACCAAAGACAGATTTCCTTTTCACTACCGATTAAGAAAAACAGATTTGTTCAACAACTAATTGTTAAAATAAAACAGAAGGTGTCTGAGGATTCGTGGTGGAAGCATAGAGCCATTAGAATAGCACTATCAATATGATTAACTTTCCTGAGGGCTGTTTGATTTCTTTTATTGGTCTCCCTGGAGGCCATACAACAAGATCCAAAGCATATTACTAGTAGCCCACAGCTGTTATAATTCAAGTTCTTATTAAAGTCGGAGATATGTCACTTCATTGAATTATAATAATGATACTTTGATCTAGAAAGACCTTGGATTTATGCAGAAACTCTCACAACTTTGGGATTGCATGAACGGCTTGCGAACATATAACGCGGTACGCAGCAGGTTAATTCATACACAGCAAGAATCCATAGAAGCAAGAAACTAATGAGTGAATTGCTTTTGAATAACTGGTGATTTTGTTGGTTGAGAGATAAAAACACCTGTAAGAACTCCTTCTTTACTTTTCAAGCAGTATCATGAGAATTTTTACATGGGACCTCGTTCAGCATTTTTTCAGAAAGACGTGGCTTAAATAATATAGTTGTGAAAATAAGTGTTACATACTTAACCAGCTGAAGGGTAGGCTTGAACTGGGCCAGTCTTCTGCCCAGAATTGCTACTGAGGAGTTCCCATACTAACATTTACTTTGACCGAAGGAACAGGGCAAAACACCTCACAGTTTTCAGCAACAATGGCTGAGCATTGACATGCACAGCTGGGCAGTGCCGTTGAGGCAACACAGTGCAGGTGTGCTAAGGCAAATGAGACAGTCCATGTTTGTTCCCAGGAAGATCTAGTCAGCATTCATGCAAAGACTCATAGTGACAAATAATACTTATGCTACCAAAGTGCCAGCATATGATCGTTTCCAAATAGAGAGAGTTTAATTACCTACCATCAACATTTCATGTCATTTCATTGCTCGATGGTGATGGAGCTGGAGTTATTGCGTACCTTAGTTGTACTGTCACCTGGACTTGTTGTGTGCCATTGGACGGTGCACAGAGCGAGTGATTGTCTTGGATATTTTTATTGTGATTACAAGACCCTATTGGACATTAGCAACATAGAATGTTGTAAGTCCTGTTCTCTGGTTCATTGGCAGGACTGATGGCTGAGGAGCAGCATTGCCTTGGCTATGGCAAGGACTAGGCTCTAGCCATGAGGTCACCTGCTGCAGTCGCCCAGGGGAGGAGACACCATGGCAGTGTGAGAGAGAGCAGGGCGCTCTGTGCTCGTGCTGGAATCTGTACTGGGTTGGGGGCTAGCCACTCCAGTCAGTACTGCCCTCGAGTGTTCGCTCGGTGTTGTCTCCTGGTGTTCACTTGGTGTTGCCCTGCAATGTTCGCTCGGTGGAAGAAAAATCTAGACCAGGACATTTTACTATCAGTCTGCAGTCATTCCACCCAGGGACTTGAGCTACATATATTTTTTCTTTATGACTGTATGTTTTTTCTGAAATTGTAACCGTATGTGCTGTGGGCCAAGTACAGTGTGCTGAGTGCCGTTGGTAATGTGTTTCGACTCTTCGCCCCAGAAGAACGCTGTTTCATTTCATTACTTTGATGTATGGTTGAACGATAATTAAACTTGAATTATCCCATTGAGTCTCCACCCAACAGTTACCGGTGGGAAATGAATCACTATTGACTGGAAACTCATCAGGACCAGCCACAAATGCTACGAGTACAAGTTCAAGCCTGAGACTGGGCAACCTGCAGCAGTTGACTCACTCTTTGACTGGCTGAGCGCTCCTCCAATATCTTTCAAGAAGCTCAGCATCATCCTGGACAAGGCAACCTGTTTGACTGGCATCACATACGTTATCCTAAATGTCAAGTCCCTCCAACACTGGTGTACATGGATTGCAGTGCGTACCAATACAAAACACGACTGGATAGCAGGCTACACCAACAACACTTCCAGCATTCTCAGACTCTATCATCTAAAAGACCAAAGGCAGCAGGTGAAAGGAACACCACCACTCGTAGGTTCCTCTTCATGTCAAGGTTTACAGATGTACCATAGAAAGCATCCAGTCCAGGTGAATTACATCTTGTTATGGCACCTGCTCTCCCCAAAGGCCACAAAAAAAATTACAGAGAGTTATGAATTCAGCCCAGCCCAATAAACCAAACAAACCAGCCACTCCTTTAGTGATTCCATCTACAGTGCACTTCTTGCTATCTTGGGAAAGCAGTCAACATAATTAGACCATGACATAGGAGCAGAATTAGGCCATTCAGCCCATCAAGTCTGTTCCTCCATTCCGTCACGGCTGATTTATTATCGCTCTCAACCTCATTTTCCTGCCTTCTCCCCACAACATTTGATACCCTGACGACCATTCACAGTCATTCATGAGATACTGTTACATGCAAATTACAAACAATGGAAAGTCTGCAGATGCTGGAAATCCAAAACAACATCCTCAAAATGCTGGAGGAGCTCAGCAGATCAGGAGGCATCTATGAAAAAGAGTAAACAGACAATGTTTCATATTCAGACCCTTCTTCAGGACTGAGAGGTAGGGGGAAGATGCCAGAATAAAAAGTTTGGGGGAGGAAATAGAGTTTCGCTGGAAGGGGAGAGGTGAAGCCAGGTGGGTGTGAAAGGTCAAGGGCTGGAGAAGAAAGAATCTGATAGGAGAAGAAAGTGGACCATCAGAGAAAGGGAAGGAGGAGGGAAACTAGGGGGAAGTAATAGGCAAGTGACAAGAAGCAAAAGGTCAGAATGGGGAATAGAGGAAGGGTGGAACGGGTGGAAATTTGTTCACCGGAATGAGAAATCAATATTCATGCCATCAGGTTGGAGGGAACCCAGACAGAATATAAGGTGTCACTCCCCCAATCTGAGGGTGGCTTAATCTTGGTACAAGAGGAAGCCATGGATCAACACATGGGAATGGGAATGGGAATGGAAATGAGAATTAAAATGTTTGGCCTCCAGGAAATCCTGATTGTGGATGCGGAGGTGCTCGACGAAGCGGTCCCCCAATTTATGACGGGTCTCACCAATGTAGAGCAGCTTCATCAGGAGCATTGGACATAACAGATGACCCGAGCGGATACGCAGGTCAAGTGTTGCCTCAGCTGGAAGGACTGATTGGGCCCTGAATGGAGGTGAGGAAGAAGGTATAGGGGCAGGTGCAGCAGTTAGGCTGCTTGTAGGGATAAGTGCCTGGAGGGAGATTAGTGGGGCCAGACGTGTGGACGAAGAAATCATGGAGGGAGGAAACCCTGCAGAAAGAAGAGGGGGAGGTCGGAGGTAAAGATATGTTTAGTGGTAGGGACCCTTTGGAGATGGCAAAATTTGTGGAGGATAATGTGTTGGATGTGGAGTCTGATGGGCTGGTAGGTAAGGACAAGAAGGACTCTATCACTATTATGCGATGGGAAGATAGGGTGAGTGTGGATGTATGGGAAATGGAGGTGATGTAGATGAGGGCAGCATCAATAGTAGAGGGAGGGAAACACTATTCTTTAAAGAAGAGGGATACCTCTGACCTCTGATGTCCTGGAATGGAAGTCCATATCCTGGGAACAGATCCAGTGGAGGCGAAGAGACTGAGAAAAGGGAATAGTGTTTTTACGGGAGATTGGGTGGGAAGAGTTATGGTTGAGATAATCCTGGGAATCAGTAGGTTTATAAAAGATGTTGGTTGACAGTTTATTTCCAGAAATAGAGACAGAGATTGAGAAATGGGTGGGAGGTGTCAGAGGTGGACCAAGTGAATTTAAGGGCATGGTGGAAGTTAGTGATAAAGTTGATAAAATCGACGCTGCCAGCATGGGTGCATGGAGCAGTCATCAGTGTAGCGGAGGAAGAGCTGGGGAGTAAAACCGGGGAATGCTTCAAAAGTAGACCGTTCTACATAGCCGACAACAAATGAGTTTCCTTGTTTCCTTACCCAGTAATGGCATTTCAAAAGCACTTTGCAACAACTCTGACATCTTAATTTTGTGGAAAGAAATATATAAAATGTATGTTCTTTTGAGATGCATCAAGAATAAAGTCAATTAAGTTTTAAAACAAAACTGTATGAATAGCTGGACAGGAAATAAGATAAATGCGTTGCACAACAAATATCTAGTAATTACAGAAAATTTATATTCATGCAAAGATTTTTTGTAGTAAGCGCACATGAACACGTTGGTTCTAACAATGTATGTGAGTGGGTGGGGAAGGCAATATTGTTCCTATAATGTTTTTTTCATTTTCTGCACTGAGAAATTTGAAGCACCCTATGATTAACTATTTGTTAAAGTCAGTTAGGACTACTGAATAACAGTGAATAGACTAAGCAAGACTGGCATTTGTGAGCAAAATTGTATTTTATATTTTACAGTGCACATCCTCAGAAAATACGTATCATCTTCTTTATTTTTCTTTTTAAAAAGTACCTCCTGGAAACTAAGCAGCTACGCATATTTAATTAGAAGTACAAGGTCGATAGTGCACAATTCCCAAGGATTTGTAAAGGGAATTCACTTATTGCTGGAATCATTAAGTAAAAAACTCTCTGCATTTAGGAATTTTGACTGCAAAATTGCTATTTGTGTTTTTGAAGGAGAATGCTGTACAATGTTCAAGTTCTAGGAGTGACTTCCTATGTCCATAGATGGGACTCTGGTTATGGGATAACAAGAAGCAGCATGAGGTGGAAGGAGAACACAGAAATAGTGATGGAGTCTGCAACTGAAATTCCCCAGGTACCTCAGCCTTTTGTAGACCTAGGATTATGACGATCAAAGCCTGGATTAGACATATGAACATGATCAGCAGGAGACAATTCAATGCTCTTTAGTATGGCATAGTTAGCCCCAGACCACAAGACCAAGGAGCAGAATTAGACCACTTGGCTCACCATGTCTGCTCCACCATTCCAACATAACTGATTTATTATCCCTCTCAACCCTATTCCCTTGTCTTCTTCCCATACCCTTTGACACCCAGGCTAATCAAGAACCTATCAAACTCCACTTTGCTGTGTACATACATCTGTTGATGCTTCTGGACACACCTTCAGTGATGTTTCTGGAATCATCGGGTGTTTCGGGTCTTTCAACATCATACAACCTCCTCCAGGTGACCCAGCCGGGGTTGATCAGACCCCAGCTTGTGTCCAGATGGCTAGCTACTTATGACTCCATGGCTCCCCTCTTTTGAGCCACAGCCATCTTGAGGCCCTCCCTGCCGCATCGATGGTACTGCGGATGGCTCTCCTCTTCCTCTCTCCCTCGATGCCCAAAATGCTGAAGGATGTAACTAAGGAACGGGCTACGAATCCCCTACAACCAACCTCCACTGGGAGACACCTCACTCTCTATCATTTTCCTATCAACCCCTCCCTTCGCTGTTGCCTCCAGAATTTGGTTAATATCTTCATCAAACGGCTTCCACAGTGAAGTCATGTTAGCTGCAGGCCATTTGATCCGCCTCCCGTTAGACTTCATGTTAGAGGGATTAGTTTGCAACACTTGGAGTTAAATATACCCAATGACTTGGACTCCATAGCCATCTGTGACAATGAATTTCATAGATAAATGCCTTCTCTTTCCAATATTTTTTATTATTAATTTTACATATAAAAATACAGAGTACAAGAAAAAATATATATCAATACATTATACTAAATCGCATATAAAGGCTCCTTTCCCTATATTCATACAGATTAATTATTTTGTAACATTGAAATATAGTAATTTTATGATATTAAAAAAAATTAATCTACTACCAAGACTGAAGCTGATTAGCAAAGAAAAAAAGGAAAAAAAAATTCGTCATCATCTGTGCTTTAACAGCAAATCAAAGGTTTTGAAAATAATTCAAAAAAGGTCCCCACAATGTTTGAAAGTCTTGGCTAGATTCAGGGATTGAACATCGAATCTTCTCTAAATTTAAACATGACATCACATCACGTAACCATTCAGCATGAATAGGAGGGGCCACATCTTTCCATTTAAGCAAGAGCATCCTTTTGGCCATAAGAGAAATAAAAGCCAAAATGTGTAAGTCAGATGACTCCAAAATAATATCCTTTCCTCCAACAATACCAAATAAAGCGGCCAAAGGATTAGGCTTAAAGTTTACTTTGAAAAGTATCGAGAAAGTTTGAAATACTTCTTTCGAATATTTTCCAAGACTTGGACATGTCCAAAACATATGAATGAGTGAAGCTTCTCCATTATTGCATTTATCACAATTTCCCTCGGGATCAATAAAGTAAGACTATGACTATGACAATACAGAGATATATCTAAATAAAAATGAGACAACTTATCCTTGGTCATATGGGCCCTATGGACCACTTTAAATTGTAGGAGAGAGTGACGGGCACATAGCGATGAAGTGTTAACCAATTTAAAAATGTGATTCCAAGGTTCCTCAGAAATTGAAGTCTGTAAGTCTTGTTCACAAAGATTTTTAATTTTATCTAAAGGAACACTTCTCATTCCCAACAGCATATTATAAATATTAGATATAGATCCATTATAAAAAGGTTTCAAATTAAAAATTACATCCAGTAGATTCTTATCAGTGCTTTTAAGAAATGTACTTAACTGAGACCGTAAAAAATCTCTTATTTGTAGGTATCGAAAAAAAATGAGTTTTGGGTAAACTTTATTTAGTTGACAGTTGTTCAAACGAAAAGAGACTTCCCCCTACAAACAAGTCCTGAAAGCATTTAGTACCTAATCTATCCCATTCTTTAAAAGCCACATCAATCATAGAGGGTTTAAAAAAATAATTATAAAAAATGGGACTCGAAAGAGAAAATCTCAATAAACCAAAGCATTTTCGGAATTGTATCCAAATTCTCATAGCGTGTTTAACTATCAGATTATCAGTTAACTTACTCAGAAACAAAGGAAGTGAGGATCCAAGAAGAGAAATAATAGAAAATTTACTAACAGAGTTAGCTTCTAAAAAAACTCACATCGGGCAATCCTCACGATTGATGTAATATAACCAAAATGTAAGATCTCTTATATTAACTGCCCAATAATAAAATCTAAAGTTTGGTAAGGCTAATCCTCCATTCTTTTCATCTTTCTGAAGATAAATTTTATTTAATTTAGCATGCTTATTCTTCCATATAAAAGAAGATATAATAGAGTCAAGAGAATCAAAGAAAGATTTAGGAATAAAAACAGGCAATTCCTGAAAAAGATATATAAATTTAGGTAATATATTCATTTTAATAGAGATAATTCGGCCAATCAACGATAACGAAAGAGGGGACCAATTTGATAGTATCCTTTTTACGTGATTCAATAGGGTAAGAAGATGTTCTTTAAATAGACGCTTATAGTTTTTTAGTAATTGTTACACCTAAGTAGGTAAATTGGTTTCTTACAATTTTAAAAGGAAGGTTAGAATTTGTTGGTATCAAATTATTCAAAGGGAAAAGTTCACTTTTATGTAGGTTTAACTTATAACCTGAGAACTGGCTAAATCAGGAGAGTAAAGAAAGTGTAAACATGAGGAATTCTGCAGATGCTGGAAATTCAAGCAACACACATCAACGTTGCTGGTGAACGCAGCAGGCCAGGCAGCATCTCTAGGAAGAGGTACAGTCAACATTTCGGGCCGAGACCCTTCGTCAGGACTAACTGAAGGAAGAGCTAGTAAGAGATTTGAAAGTGGGAGGGGGAGGGGGTAATCCAAAATGATAGGAGAAGACAGGAGGGGGAGGGATGGAGCCAAGAGCTGAACAGGTGATTGGCAAAAGGGATATGAGAGGATCATGGGACAGGAGGCCCAGGGAGAAGGAAAAGGGGGAGGGGGGGGAAACCCAGAGGATAGGCAAGGGGTATAGTCAGAGGGACAGAGGGAGAAAAAGGAGAGAGAGAGAGAAAGAATGTGTGTACATAAATAAATAACGGATGGGGTACGAGAGGGAGATGGGGCATTAGCAGAAGTTAGAGAAGTCAATGTTCATGCCATCAGGTTGGAGGCTACCCAGACGGAATATAAGGTGTTGTTCCTCCAACCTGAGTGTGGCTTCATCTTTACAGTAGAGGAGGCCATGGATAAACATATCAGAATGGGAATGGAATGTGGAATTAAAATGTGTGGCCACTGGGAGATCCTGCTTTCTCTGGTGGACAGAGCATAGGTGTTCAGCAAAATGATCTCCCAGTCTGCGTCGGGTCTCGCCAATATATAAAAGGCCACATTAGGAGCACCGGACGCAGTATATCACCCCAGCTGAGTCACAGGTGAAGTGTCGCCTCACCTGGAAGGACCTGAAAGAAAGTGCATGGGGTAACAACGTCTTAACATTAGAAATAAATAGCAGCAGATCATCAGTGTACAGCGAGACTTTGTGAATAGTGTCTCTCCTTAAAATACCGGTGATATCATTAGATTCTCGAAAGGCAATGGCTAAAGGTTCTAAAGCCAGATCAAAAAGCAAAGGGCTGAATGGACAGCCTTGTCTAGTGCCACGTTGAAGCTTAAGTGGTTTGGAATTATGAGAATTAGTGATAACCCTAGTGCAAGGAGCTAAGTAAAGTAATTTAATCCATTGAATAAAAATGAGTCCAAAATTGAATTTTTCTGAAGTTTTAAATAAATAATTCCGTTCAACTCTGTCGAAAGCTTTCTCAGCATCTAGGGATACCACACGTTCCGATATCATGTTAGAAGGAGAATAAATAACATATAATAACTGACAAATATTGAAGTGAGAATATCAATTTTTGATAAATCCAGTTTGGTTATCGGAAATAACAGATGGTAAAATATTTTCAATCCTATGGGCCAAAACTTTAGATAGGGTCTTAGTATCAACATTAAGTAAAGAAGTTGGTCTATAAGAAGAGCATTCAGTTGGATCCTTATTCTTTTTAAGGATAAGCAAAATGGAAGCCTCATAAAAAGATTGAGGGAGTCTGCCCGACTTGAATGAATCCGAAAAAACTGAACATAAATGAGGAATAAGCAGTGAGGAAAAGATCTTGTAAAACTTTCCTGAAAATCCATCTGGACCTGGAGCTTTCCTCAAATGTAATGAGTGCACAGCCTCAGCAATTTCCTCAAAAGAAATACGTTGTTTCAACAACTTTCTGTTGTCGGCAGAAATTGTAGGAATGTTTAGTTGGTCTAAAAAATTGTTCATTACAGTGTTATCCTTAGTAGATTCAGAACTATAGAGATTAGAATAAAATTCTCTGAAAGTATCATTTATTTCTAAATAATCAGTTGTCCTGTCACCATTAGCTTTGCATATTTCTTTTATCTACTGCTTAGCTATAAAGGTTTTAATTTGATCAGCCGATAATTTACCTGTTTTATCTCCATGAATATAAAATTGACTTTTATCTTTTAGGAGTTGGGTTTCAATTGGATGGATTAAAAGGAGATCATATTTAGTTTTAGTTTCAACACATCTTTTATATAAGGCAGGTCTTGGAGCCAAGGCATACTCTTGGTCTAATTGTTTCAGCTGATTAGCTAAATCACTTCTCTCTTTATTAACTTTTTTCTTAATACTTGCAGTATAAGAAATAATTTGTCCTCTAATATATGCTTTAAAAGCATCCCATCTGATAAGACTAGAAGTCTCCTTTAATGTATTCTCTTATAAAAAGTAATTTGTCTCTCCATAAACTTTAAAAAATCTTTATCAGATAACAAAGTTAAATTAAATCGCCAAAACCTATTTGTTTGAATAAGACCAGGGAGATTTGAAGATAGGAGCCCAGGAGTGTGATCTGAGGCAGAAATCTCTTTATATTCACAGGATCAAACTGACAGAATCATTTGGCTATCAATAAAAAAAAATCTGTCCTGGAATATGTATGATGGACATGAGAGAAAAACAAATATTCCTTGTCTACTAGATGCAAAAAATGCCAAGCATCAACAATACCACATTTCATTAAAAAAAATTTAATAAACACAGCTGATTTATTTGGTATCATTAGTTTAGAAGATGACCGATCTAAAGCTGGATCTAAGCAACAATTGAAGTCTCCACCCATCACCAATGAGTACAGACTTAGATCTGGCAAAAATGAAAAAAAATGCTCAAAGAAACCTGGGTCAACTATATTCGGAGCATACACATTGGCAAATACCATTAGTTTGTTATGATACCATTAGTTTCCCTAATACTATAACAAAATGGCCATTGGTATCAGAAATTATTTTATGTTGAACAAAGGGAAATTTATTATCTCTAAGAATTGAAACTCCTCTGGCTTTTGGCCTGAAACGAGGAATGGAAATAAGATTCTCTCCAACGATTTAAAATGTCACACTTACGTACATGGGTTTCTTGAAGAAAAACAATTGGTACCTTAAGTTTTTTAATATAGGAAAAAATCTTATTTCTTTTCACGGGGTGATTTAGTCCTTTCATGTTAAAACTAAGTAAGTTAATACTTTGATCCATTTTTAAAATATTTATAAAAAAGGTGAAAGTAGCAATCAGAGAAATGTATATTAAACCCAAATAATATACCTTGAGATATATTAGCTAAGCAACAGAATTGACCAGATCCCCAAATCAGCTTCAAGAAAAAAAGGACTCCCCACCATTCCCTCCTCCCAAAGAGAGAAAATCAGTCAAAGAACAACAGCTATCTACCCCCACTGAGAACATCCCCTCAGAAAGCCTGTTGGAACTGCTCCAAAGAATTCAAGGCTATTTACTGTTCCAACCAAGACTAAATAATATACACTAAAAAAAAACAAGCTTAGACAGGTTTTTCAAACAGAAAGAGCAATTATTCATACTGAAAAATATTAAACAGTCATTTTCTTTAATATATAGTAATTCTGTTTTTGCAGATTTTTAATCTATTCAATATATATATAGTCATTTTTTTGAATCTAAAAATTCTTGCGCCTGCTCCTTCGTACAAAACCATTTAAATGATCCATCTTCCATTGTGATTCTCAGTCAAGCTGGAAAACGAAGAGAAGGCTTAAAATTTTAGCTGTGTAGCTCCACCATAACTTTTTTAAAACTTAACACGTTCTGCCATAATTTCTGATGAAAAATCTTCAACAATACGAATCTTCTGACCTTTGTAGTCAATCACACCTTTTCCACGGGCATCACGAATCAGACGGTCCTTCATTTGAAATTCATGGAAACATATAATGACTGATCTTGGTTTTGATTTTGAAGTCGATTCATAGATAGGCGATCTGTGAGCATGATCAATCAAAAGCAGAGACTTTATAATATCAGGGAATAATTCCATCAAAAGGCTTTCAAAGAATTCTTTAGGATTATCTCCTTCCGTTTGCTCTTTAAGTCCCAAGATTCGTAAGTTGTTCCTCCTACTTCTGTTTCCCAAATCAATATTCTTCTGTCTCAGTATTTTGTTGGACTTGGATTGTTTTTCATACAGCTTTTGCAAGTCATCCATTCTCTCGTCCAGTATAGTAATAACCTCTTCATGTTGGTTTATCTTCTTATCAAGCTCGGTAAGAGTTGCTCAAATATTGTCTAATTTCGTACCTATTTGTTTAATTTCAGCGCTGATTTGTTGTGAATCAGCCGACACTTCTTTTCTGAACTGTTGAAACTCCTCAGTAAGCTTTTGAATAGCTTCCAAATCTGCTTTGGTCATCATAGTAATATAATAACCCATCTAACAGTAGTATTTCAAAAGTAAGTAAGTTAGGAGCACCAGCAGAGAGCTGTTACTCCATCAGTGGCCACCCCGCAAATGCCCGTTAGCTTCTGGCTAAAGAAATTCCTCCTCATCTCTGTTCTAAATCTACTGCATGTCCCTCTATTCTGAGCTTGTGCCCTCTGATCCTAGACTCCCCAACTATAGGAAAGATGCTCTCCATGTCCACACTATTTAGATTTTTCAATATCAACAGGTTTCAATAAAATCCCCCTCATTCTTCTAAACTCCAGCAATCACAGGCCCAGAGCCAACAAATGCTCCTCAGATGCTAACCCTTTCATTCCTGGAATTATTTATGTGAACCTCCTCTGGACCCTCTCTAATGCCAGCACACAATTTCTTAGATCATCATCATTATGTGCTATGCTGTATGACATAGGCGATCATGGATTGTCCCTGGCAACTTTTTCCATGGAATTGGTTTGCCATTGCCTTCTTCTGAGCAGTTTTTACAAGATAGGTGACCACAGCCATTATCATAGCCGCTCAAAGATTGTCTGCCCATCAGTGGTCACATGACCATGATTTGTGATATGCGCAAGCTGGTTATGAGACTATCAACCAGCTGCTCCCGCGGCTTCATGATTGGAGGGCTAAGCAGGTGCTGCACCTTGACCAAGGGTTACTGGCAGATTAGCGGAGGGAAGGAGCACCTTACATCTCCACTGGTAGAGATGTATCTCTACCTCACAACTCATCATTTCATAGATAAGGCGCCTAAAACTAATTACAGTACTCCAAGTACAGTCTGACAAATGCATTATAAAGCCTCATCACTACACCACCAACAAAAGAAAATCTGCAGATGCTGGAAATCCAAGCAATACACACAAAATGATTTTATATTCTAGTCCTCTTAAAACGAATGCTAACATTGCATTTATCTTCCTTACCACCGATTCAATCTGCAAGTTAACCTTTAAGGAATCCCAAGATCCTTTACACTGCACATTTGAATTTCCTTCCTATTTAGAAATAAGTCTGTGCCTTTATTCCTTCTTCCATAGTGAATGGCCATACACTTTCCAACACTGTACTCCATCTGCCACTCCTCTGCCCATTCTCACAATCTGTACATATGCTTCTGCAGACTCCCTACTTCCTCAATACTACCTGCCCCTCCACCTAACTTCATATCACCTACAAACCTGTTCGCAATGCCAAAACTTCCATCATCCAAACCATTGGTGTGTAATGTGAAAAGAGGCGGTCCCAACACAACCCCTGCAGAACATCACTGATCACTGGTAGCCACTCAGCAAAGGCCTCCTTTGTTCCCACTTTTTGACTCCTACCAGTCAGCCAATCTTCTATCCTTGCTAGTATCTTTCCTGTAATACCACAGGATCTTATCTTGTTATACAGCCTTATGTGTGGCACCTTGTCAAAGGCCTTCTGAAAATCCAAGTAAACAACATTCACTTACTCTCCTTTGTCTATCCTCAAAGAATTCCAACAGATTTGTGGGGTAAGATTTCCCCTGAAGGGAACCATGCTGATTTTGGCCTATTTTATCATGTGCCTCCAAATACCCTGAAACCTCATCCTTAATAATGGACTCTAACATCTTCCCAACCACTGAAGGCAGGCTAACTGATCTGTACTTTTTCTTTTTTTTTATTAAGTGCAATCGTGAAGAATAGCCAGATCAGAAATGCTGATCAAGTCAACTAGTTCCCAAAGAGAACTCTGATAGGCCAATCAGATGGTTCACTGCTGCTCAGCGATGGAAGACAAAACAGGCACAAGGGTCGCTAGTCCCTGCACGCCACAAACACACCTGAGCGGTGTGGCGGAGGTATGTGCTATGCATGACCTGATCTGAAAGCGTCATGTTGACTCATAACAGATCTTGTTCATGGTAGAACAGCTTAGTCAAGGATAGGGTGATCAGCACAAATGGACAAATTATACTTCCACTACCCCTTCTTCTGCCTCCCAATCCTTCTTAAAGATTGGAGTGACATTTGCAATTTTCCAGTCCTCTAGAACCATTTCAAAATCTAGTGATTGTTGAAAGATCATTACTAATGCGTCCACAATCTCTTCAGCTACCTCTTTCAGAATGCCGGGGTGTAGTTCATCTAATTCAGGTGACTTACTTACAACGTTCTCTCAATTTTTTACAGCTGTGCGGACAAACCATTGCTCCCAGCAAGAAATGTTTACATGGCCTGAAAACTGAATGACACATCGTATAAAAGAAAGCTCCAACTACACGGCAACAAAAGCTATGTGCGCAGGAGTATGTCAGTAATTGCACAGCCACGTACCCATGAAGCTTAGGAGGAACAGCGCTTATCTATACCTTCAGACTTATCAGCTTCCCAAGCACCTTCTCCTTAGCAACTACCCCTGACACGCAAATTTCTGGCATACTGCTGCTGATTTCCACTGTGAAGGCTGACACAAAATACTTATCACATTCATCCACAATTTTTTGTCCTCCATAATTACCTCTTCAGCATAATTTTCAAGCAGACTAACATTTGCTCTCATCTCTCTTTTACTCTTTATACATCTAAAAATAAAAAAAACTTTTGGTATCCTATTTTATATTATTGGCTAGCTTACCTTCATATTTCATCTTTTCTCTCTTTATGATTCATAGATGCCTTCTATTAGTTTTTAAAACTTTCCGAGTACTCTAACTTCCTATTAATTTTTGATGTATTATTCCCTCTCTTTTCTTTTTATGCTGTCTTTGACTTTCCTTGTCAGACATGGTTGCATCATCCTCCTTCTGGAATACTTCTTCATCTTTGGTATATATCTATTCTACACCTTCCAAATTGCTCCCAGAAACTGCAGCCATTACTGTTCTGCCCTCATTCCTGCTAACATCTCCTTCCAATCAAGTCAAGTTCAATTGTCATTCACCCATACATGAATACCGACAAGTATAGTCAAAGGAAACGGTGTTACTCTGGGGATAAGATGCAAACTACAGGACCAACAGTCGCACATATAGCACACATAAGATTGCACCAAAATACAGTCACACAGAAAAAATCATCTAAGACTCTGAGTGCATGAATGTTGCTGCAGTCTGCAGTTGAACACAATGCAGCTTGACTTCTGCTGAGTGAGCACTGGGGGGCAGCACTAACTTCAGCTTCGCTGCGGCACCACACTGACTCCAATGGGGCACACAGACCCTGATGGGGTACATTCACTCCGATGGGGAACACTGACTCCGATGGGGCACACTGACCCTGATGGGGCACACTGACTCTGATGGCCAACAATGACTCTGATGAGACACACTGACTCTGATGGGGCACACTGACTCCGATGGGCCACACTGACTCTGATGGGCCACACTGACCCCGATGGGCCACACTGACTCCGATGGGGCAACAATGACTCCGATGGACACACTGACCCAGATGGGCCACACTGACCCTAATGGGACATACTGACCGCGATAGGCCACACTGACTCCGATGGGGCCACACTGATTCTGACGGGCCACACTGACTGCGATGGGCCACAGTGACTCTGATGGGTCACACTGACTCCGATGGGCCACACTGACCGCGATGGGCCACACTGACTCCGATGGGGCACACTGAATCCGATGGGCCACACTGACTCAGATGGGCCACACTGAACCCGATAGGACACACTGACTCCGATGGGCCACACTGACTCAGATGGGCCACACTGAACTCGATAGGACACACTGACTCCGATGGGCCACACTGACTCCGATGGGGCACACTGAATCCGATGGGCCACACTGACTCAGATGGGCCACACTGAACCCGATAGGACACACTGACTCCGATGGGACACACTGATGGGGAACACTGATGATGGGCCACACTGACTCTGATGGGGCCACACTGACGCCGATGGATACACTGACTCCGATGGGGCACCCTGACCCTGATGGGGCCACACTGACCCCGATGGGGCACACTGACTCTGATGGGCCACAGTGACTCCGATGGGCCACACTGACCGCAATGGGCCACACTGACTCCGATTGGCTACACTGACCGCGATGGGGCACACTGAATCCGATGGGCCACACAGATTCCGATGGGCCACACTGAACCCGATGGGGCACACTGACCCCGATGGGCCACACTGAACCCGATGGGCCACACTGACCCCGATGGGCCACACTGACTCTGACGGGCCACACTGACTCCGATGGGGCCACACTGATTCTGATGGGCAACACTGACTGCGATGGGCCACACTGACTGCGATAGGCAACACTGACCACGATGGGGCACAGTGACTCTGATGGGACCACATTGACTCTGATGGGACCACACTGACTCTGATAGACCACACTGACTCTGATGGGGCCACACTGACTCTGATGGGTCACACTGACCCTGATGGGGCCACACTGACTCCGATGGGCCACATTGACTCTGATGGACAAACTGACTCCGATGGGACACACTGACTCCGATGGGCCACCCTGACTCCAATGGGCCACACTGACCCCGATGGGGCACACGGACTCTGAGGGGCCACTGACCCCGATGGGGCACACTGACTCTGATGGGACAACATTAACTCTGATGGGACCACACTGACTCTGATGGACCACACTGACCCTGATGGGGCCACACTGACTCTGATGGGTCACACTGACCCTAATGGGGCCACACTGACTCCGATGGGCCACATTGACTCTGATGGACAAACTGACTCCGATGGGACACACTGACTCCGATGGGCCACACTGACTCCAATGGGGCCACCCTGAATCCAATGGGCCACACTGACCCCGATGGGGTACACTGACTCCGATGGGCCACACTGACCCCGATGGGTCACACTGACTCTGATGGGCCACACTGACTCTGATGGGGCCACACTGATTCTGATGGGCCACACTGACTGCGATGGGCCACAGTGACTCTGATGGGCCGCACTGACTCCGGTGCGCCACACTGACTCCGATGGGGCACACGGAATCCGATGGACCACACTGATTCCGAAGGGCCACACTGAACCTGATGGGACACACTGACTCCGATGGGGAACACTGACTCCGATGGGGCACACTGACCCCGATGGGCAACACTGACCCCGAAGGGCCACACTGACTCCGATGGGGCACACTGACCCTGATGGGCCACACTGACCCCGATGGGACACACTGACCCCGATGGGCCACACTGACCGCGAAGGGCCACACTGACTCCGATTGGGCACACTCACTCCGATGGGGAACACTCACCCCGATGGGCCACACTGACTGCGATGGGCAACACTGACCACGATGGGGCACATTGACTCTGATGGGACCACATTGACTCTGATGGGACCACACTGACTCTGATGGGACCACACTGACTCTGATGGGCCACACTGACCCCGATGGGGCACACTGACTCTGATGGGCCACACTGACTCTGATGGGCCACAGTGAATCCGATGGGCCACACTGACCGCGATGGGCCACACTGATCGCGATGGGCCACACTGACTCCGATGTGGCACACGGAATCCGATGGGCCACACTGATTCCGATGGGCCACACTGAAACCGATGGGGAACAGTGACCCCAATGGGCAACAGTTACCCCGATGGGCCACACTGACTCCGATAGGGCACACTGACCCTGATGGGTCACACTGACTCTGATGGGCCACACTGACCCTGATGGGGCACACTGACCCCGATGGGCCACACTGACCGCGAAGGGCCACACTGACTGCGATAGGCAACACTGACCACGATGGGGCACAGTGACTCTGATGGGACCACATTGACTCTGATGGGGCCACACTGACTCTGATGGGTCACACTGACCCTGATGGGGCCACACTGACTCCGAAGGGCCACATTGACTCTGATGGACAAACTGACTCCGATGGGACACACTGACTCCGATGGGCCAACCTGACTCCAATGGGCCACACTGACCCCGATGGGGCACACGGACTCCGAGGGGCCACTGACCCCGATGGGGCACACTGACTCCGATGGGACCACATTAACTCTGATGGGACCACACTGACTCTGATGGACCACACTGGCCCTGATGGGGCCACACTCACTCTGATGGGTCACACTGACCCTGATGGGGCACACTGACTCCGATGGGCCACATTGACTCCGATGGGCACACTGACTCCGATGAGCCACACTGACTCCAATGGGGCTACACTAAATCCAATGGGCCACACTGACCCCGATGGGGTACACTGACTCCGATGGGCCACACTGACCCCGATGGGGCACACTGACTCTGATGGACAAACTGACTCCGATGGGACACACTGACTCCGATGGGCCAACCTGACTCCAATGGGCCACACTGACCCCGATGGGGCACACGGACTCCGAGGGGCCACTGACCCCGATGATGCACACTGAATCCGATGGGACCACATGAACTCTGATGGGACCACACTGACTCTGATGGACCACACTGACCCTGATGGGGCCACACTCACTCTGATGGGTCACACTGACCCTGATGGGGCACACTGACTACGATGGGCCACATTGACTCTGATGGACAAACTGACTCCGATGGGCACACTGACTCCGATGGGCCACACTGACTCCAATGGGGCTACACTGAATCCAATGGGCCACACTGACCCCGATGGGGTACACTGACTCCGATGGGCCACACTGACTCCGAGGGGCCACATTAACTCTGATGGGACCACACTGACTCTGATGGACCACACTGACCCTGATGGGGCAACACTGACTCTGATAGGCCACACTGACCCTGATGGGGCCACACTGACTCTGATGGGCCACATTGACTCTGATGGACAAACTGACTCCAATGGGACACACTGACTCCGATGGGCCACACTGACACCAATGGGGCCACACTGACTCCAATGGGCCACACTGACCCCGATGTGGTGTACTGAATCCGATGGGCAACACTGACCCCGATGGGGCACACTGACTCTGATTGGCCACACAGACTCTGATGGGGCCACACTGATTCTGATGGGCCACACTGACTCCGATGGGCCACACTGACCGCGATGGGCCACACTGACTCCAATGTGGCACACGGAATCCGATGGGCCACACTGATTCCGATGGGCCACACTGAAACCGATGGGACACACTGACTCCGATGGGGCACACTGACTCCGATGGGGCACACTGACCCCGATGGGGAACACTGAACCCGATGGGCCACACTGACCCCGATGGGCCACACTGACTCCGATGGGGCACACTGACCCTGATGGGTCACACTGACTCTGATGGGCCACACTGACCCTGATCGGGCACACTGACCCCGATGGGCCACACTGACCGCGAAGGGCCACACTGACTCCGATTGGGCACACTGACTCCGATGGGAAACACTGACCCCGATGGGCCACACTAACTGCGATGGGCAACACTGACCACGATGGGGCACAGTGACTCTGATGGGACCACATTGACTCTGATGGAACCACACTGACTCTGATGGACCACACTGACTCTGATGGGGCCACACTGAATTTGATGGACCACACTGACCCTGATGGGGCCACACTGACTCTGATGGGTCACACTGACCCGGATGGGGCCACACTGACTCCGATGGGCCACATTGACTCTGATGGACAAACTGACTCCGATGGGACACTCTGACTCCGATGGGCCACACTGACTCCAATGGGGCCACACTGAACCCGATGGGCGACACTGACTCCGATGGCCCACACTGACTCTGATGGGACCACACTGACTCTGATAGACCACACTGACTCTGATGGGGCCACACTGACTCTGATGGGTCACACTGACCCTGATGGGGCCACACTGATTCCGATGGGCCACATTGACTCTGATGGACAAACTGACTCCGATGGGACACACTGACTCCGATGGGCGACACTGACTCCGAGTGGCCACATTAACTCTGATGGGACCACACTGACTCTGATGGGCCACACTGACCCCGATGGGGCACACTGACTCTGATGGGCCACACTGACTCTGATGGGGCCACACTGATTCTGATGGGGCCACACTGACTCTGATGGGCCACACTGACTCCGATGGGCCACACTGACCGCGATGGGCCACACTGACTCGCGATGGGCCACACTGACTCCGATGGGGCACACGGAATCCGATGGGCCACACTGATTCCGATGGGCCACACTGAAACCGATGGGGAACAGTGACCCCAATGGGCAACAGTTACCCCGATGGGACACATTGACTCCGATAGGGCACACTGACCCTGATGGGTCACACTGACTCTGATGGGCCACACTGACCCTGATGAGGCACACTGACCCCGATGGGCCACACTGACCGCGAAGGGCCACACTGACTCCGATTGGCAACACTGACCACGATGGGGCACAGTGACTCTGATGGGACCACATTGACTCTGATGGGACCACACTGACTCAGATAGACCACACTGACTCTGATGGGGCCACACTGACTCTGATGGGTCACACTGACCCTAATGGGGCCACACTGACTCTGATGGACCACACTGACCCTGATGGGGCCACACTCACTCTGATGGGTCACACTGACCTTGATGGGGCACACTGACTCCGATGGGCCACATTGACTCTGATGGACAAACTGACTCCGATGGCCACACTGACCCCGATGGGGTACACTGACTCCGATGGGCCACACTGACCCCGATGGGGCACACTGACTCTGATGGGCCACACTGACTCTGATGGGGCCACACTGATTCTGATGGGCCACACTGACTGCAATGGGCCACAGTGACTCCGATGGGCCACACTGACCGCAATGGGCCACACTGACTCTGATGGGGCCACACTGATTCTGATGGGCCACACTGACTGTGATGGGCCACAGTGACTCTGATGGGCCACACTAACCGCCATGGGGCACACGGAATCCGATGGAACACACTGATTCCGATGGGCCACACTGAAACCGATGGGACATACTGACTCCATGGGGCACACTGACTCCGATGGGGCACACTGACCCCGATGGGGAACACTGACCCCGATGGGCCACACTGACCCCGATGGGCCACACTGACTCCGATGGGGCACACTGACTCTGATGGGTCACCCAGACTCTGATGGGCCACACTGACCCCGATGGGACACACTGACCCCGATGGGCCACACTGACCGCGAAGGGCCACACTGACTCCGATTGGGCACACTGACTCCGATGGGGAACACTGACCCGATGGGCCACACTGACTGCGATGGGCAACACTGACCACGATGGGGCACAGTGACTCTGATGGGACCACATTGACTCTGATGGGACCACACTGACTCTGATGGGACCACACTGACTCTGATGGAGCACACTGACCCTGATGGGGCCACACTGACTCTGATGGGTCACACTTACCCTGATGGGGCCACACTGACTCCGATGGGCCACATTGACTCTGATGGACAAACTGACTCCGATGGGACACACTGACTCCGATGGGACCACACTGACTTTGATGGACCACACTGACCCTGATGGGGCCACACTGACTCTGATGGGTCACACTGACCCGGATGGGGCCACACTGACTCCGATGGGCCACATTGACTCTGATGGACAAACTGACTCCGATGGGACACACTGACTCCGATGGGACACACTGACTCCGATGGGCCACACTGACTCCGATGGGGCACACTGACCCCGATGGGTCACACTGACTCTGACGGGCCACACTGACTCCGATGGGGCCACACTGATTCTGATGGGCAACACTGACTGCGATGGGCCACACTGACTGCGATGGGCAACACTGACCACGATGGGGCACAGTGACTCTGATGGGACCACATTGACTCTGATGGGACCACACTGACTCTGATGGGACCACACTGACTCTGATAGACCACACTGACTCTGATGTGGCCACACTGACTCTGATGGACAAAACTGACTCCGATGGGACACACTGACTCCGATGGGCGACACTGACTCCGAGGGGACACATTAAATCTGATGGGACCACACTGACTCTGATGGACCACACTGACCCTGATGGGGCAACACTGACTCTGATAGGCCACACTGACCCTGATGGGGCCACACTGACTCTGATGGGCCACATTGACTCTGATGGACAAACTGACTCCGATGGGACACACTGACTCCGATGGGCCACACTGACTCCAATGGGGCCACACTGACTCCGATGGGCCACACTGACCCCGATGGGGTACACTGACTCTGATGGGACACACTGACCCCGATGGGGCACACTGACTCTGATGGGCCACACTGACTCTGATGGGGCCACACTGATTCTGATGGGCCACACTGACTCCGATGGGCCACACTGACCGCGATGGGCCACACTGACTCCGATGGGCCACACTGACTCCGATGGGCCACACTGATTCCAATGGGCCACACTGAAACCGGTGGGACATACTGACTCCATGGGGCACACTGACTCCGATGGGGCACACTGACCCCGATGGGGAACACTGAACCCCATGGGCAACACTGACCCCGATGGGCCACACTGACTCCGATGGGGCACACTGACCCTGATGGGTCACACTGACTCTGATGGGCCACACTGACCCTGATGGGGCACACTGACCCCGATGGGCCACACTGACCGCGAAGGGCCACACTGACTCCGATGGGGCCACACTGACTCTGATGGGCAACACTGACCCCGATGGGCCACACTGACTGCGATGGGCAACACTGACCATGATGGGGCACAGTGACTCTGATGGGCCACATTGACTCTGATGGGACCACACTGACTCTGATGGGACCACACTGACTCTGATGGGACCACACTGACTCTGATGGACCACACTGACTCTGATGGGGCCACACTGACTCTGATGGGTCACACTGACCCGGATGGGGCCACACTGACTCCGATGGGCCACATTGACTCTGATGGACAAACTGACTCCGATGGTACACACTGACTCCGATGGGCCACACTGACTCCAATGGGGCCACACTGAACCCGATGGGCCACACTGACTCTGATGGGCCACACTGACTCTGATGAGGCCACACTGATTCTGATGCGGCCACACTGACTCTGATGGGCCACACTGACCCTGATGGGTCACACTGACCCTGATGGGGCCACACTGACTCCGATGGGCCACACTGACTCTGATGGGACACACTGACTCCGATGGGACACACTGACCCCGATGGGGCACACTGACTCTGATGGGCCACACTGACTCTGATGGGGCCACACTGACCCCGATGGGCCATACTGACCCCGATGGGGCACACTGACTCTGATGGGCCACACTGACCCCGATGGGTCACACTGACCGCCAAGGGCCACACTGACTCCGATTGGGCACACTGACTCCGATGGGGAACACTGACCCCGATGGGCCACACTGACTGCGATGGGCAACACTGACCACGATGGGGCACAGTGACTCTGTTGGGACCACATTGACTCTGATGGGACCACACTGACTCTAATGAGACCACACTGACTTTGATGGACCACACTGACCCTGAATGGGCCACACTGACTCTGATGGGTCACACTGACGCGGATGGGGCCACACTGACTCCGATGGGCCACATTGACTCTGATGGACAAACTGACTCCGATGGGACACACTGACTCCGATGGGCCACACTGACTCCGATGGGGCCACACTGACTCCGATGGGCCACACTGACCCCGATGGGTCACACTGACTCTGACGGGCCACACTGACTCCGATGGGGCCACACTGATTCTGATGGGCAACACTGACTGCGATGGGCCACACTGACTGCGATAGGCAACACTGACCACGATGGGGCACAGTGACTCTGATGGGACCACATTGACTCTGATGGGACCACACTGACTCTGATGGGACCACACTGACTCTGATAGACCACACTGACTCTGATGGGGCCACACTGACTCCGATGGGCCACATTGACTCCGATGGGGCACACTGACTCTGAAGGGCCACACTGACTCCGATGGGGCCACACTGACTCTGATGGGACCACACTGACTCTGATGGAGCACACTGACCCTGATGGGGCCACACTGACTGCGATGGGCAACACTGACCATGATGGGGCACAGTGACTCTGATGGGCCACATTGACTCTGATGGACAAACTGACTCCGATGGGACACACTGACTCCGATGGGCCACACTGACTCCAATGGGGCCACACTGACACCGATGGGCCACACTGACCCCGATGGGGCACACTGACTCTGATGAGCCACACTGACTACGATGGGGCCACACTGATTCTGATGGGCCACACTGACTCCGATGGGCCACACTGACCGCGATGGGCCACACTGACTCCGATGGGGCACACTGAATCCGATGTGCCACACTGAACCCGATGTGCCACACTGAACCCGATGGGACACACTGACTCCGATGGGGCACACTGACTCCGATGGGGCACACTGACCCCGATGGGGAACACTGATCCCGATGGGCCACACTGACCACGATGGACCACACTGATTCCGATGGGCCACACTGACCCTGATGGGTCACACTGACTCTGATGGGCCACACTGACCCCGATGGGGCACACTGACCCCGATGGGCCACACTGACCGCGATGGGCCACACTGACTCTGATGGGACCACACTGACTCTGATGGAGCACACTGACCCTGATGGGGCCACACTGACTGCGATGGGCAACACTGACCACGATGGGGCACAGTGACTCTGAAGGGGCCACATTGACTCTGATGGGACCACACTGACTCTGATGGGACCACACTGACTCTGATGGGGCCACACTGACTTTGATGGACCACACTGACCCTGATGGGGCCACACTGACTCTGATGGGTCACACTGACCCGGATGGGGCCACACTGACTCCGATGGGCCACATTGACTCTGATGGACAAACTGACTCCGATGGGACACACTGACTCCGATGGGCCACACTGACTCCAATGGGGCCACACTGACTCCAATGGGCCACACTGACCCTGATGGGGCCACACTGACTCCGATGGGCCACATTGACTCTGATGGACAAACTGACTCCGATGGGACACACTGACTCCGATGGGCGACACTGACTCCGAGTGGCCACATTAACTCTGATGAGACCACACTGACTCTGATGGGCCACACTGACCCCGATGGGGCACACTGACTCTGATGGGCCACACTGACTCTGATGGGGCCACACTGATTCTGATGGGGCCACACTGATTCTGATGGGCCACACTGACTCCGATGGGCCACACTGACCGTGATGGGCCACACTGATCGCGATGGGCCACACTGACTCCGATGTGGCACACGGAATCCGATGGGCCACACTGATTCCGATGGGCCACACTGAAACCGATGGGGAACAGTGACCCCAATGGGCAACAGTTACTCCGATGGGACACACTGACTCCGATAGGGCACACTGACCCTGATGGGTCACACTGACTCTGATGGGCCACACTGACCCTGATGGGGCACACTGACCCCGATGGGCCACACTGACCGCGAAGGGCCACACTGACTGCGATAGGCAACACTGACCACGATGGGGCACAGTGACTCTGATGGGACCACATTGACTCTGATGGGACCACACTGACTCAGATAGACCACACTGACTCTGATGGGGCCACACTGACTCTGATGGGTCACACTGACCCTGATGGGGCCACACTGACTCCGATGGGCCACATTGACTCTGATGGACAAACTGACTCCGATGGGACACACTGACTCCGATGGGCCAACCTCACTCCAATGGGCCACACTGACCCCGATGGGGCACACGGACTCCGAGGGGCCACTGACCCCGATGGGGCACACTGACTCTGATGGGACCACATTAACTCTGATGGGACCACACTGACTCTGATGGACCACACTGACCCTGATGGGGCCACACTCACTCTGATGGGTCACACTGACCCTGATGGGGCACACTGACTCCGATGGGCCACATTGACTCTGATGGACAAACTGACTCCGATGGGCACACTGACTCCGATGGGCACACTGACTCCGATGGGCCACACTGACTCCAATGGGGCCACACTGAATCCAATGGGCCACACTGACCCCGATGGGGCACACTGACTCCGATGGGCCACACTGACCCCGATGGGGCACACTGACTCTGATGGGCCACACTGACTGCGATGGGCCACAGTGACTCTGATGGGCCACACTGACTCCGGTGGGCCACACTGACCGCCATGGGCCACACTGACCGCGATGGGCCACACTGACCGACATGGGGCACACGGAATCCGATGGACCACACTGATTCCGATGGGCCACACTGAAACCGATGGGACATACTGACTCTATGGGGCACACTGACTCCGATGGGGCACACTGACCCGATGGGGAACAGTGACCCCAGTGGGCAACAGTGACCCCGATGGGCCACACTGACTCCAATGGGGCACACTGACCCTGATGGGTCACCCTGACTCTGATGGGCCACACTGACCCCGATGGGACACACTGACCCCGATGGGCCACACTGACCGCGAAGGGCCACACTGACTCCGATTGGGCACACTGACTCCGATGGGGAACACTGACCCCGATGGGCCACACTGACTGCGATGGGCAACACTGAACACGATGGGGCACATTGACTCTGTTGGGACCACATTGACTCTGATGGGACCACACTGACTCTGATGGGACCACACTGACTCTGATGGACCACACTGACCCTGATGGGGCCACACTGACTCTGATGGGTCACACTTACCCTGATGGGGCCACACTGACTCCGATGGGCCACATTGACTCTGATGGACAAACTGACTCCGATGGGACACACTGACTCCGATGGGCCACACTGACTCCAATGGGGCCACACTGACACCGATGGGCCACACTGACCCCGATGGGGCACACTGACTCTGATGGGGCACACTGACTCTGATGGGGCACACTGACTCTGATGGGGGCACACTGATTCTGATGGGCAACACTGACTGCGATGGGCCACACTGACTGCGATGGGCAACACTGACCACGATGGGGCACAGTGACTCTGATGGGGCCACATTGACTCTGATGGGACCACACTGACTCTGATGGGACCACACTGACCCTGATGCGGCCACACTGACTCTGATGGGCCACATTGACTCTGATGGACACACTGACTCCGATGGGACACACTGACTCCGATGGGCCACACTGACTCCGATGGGCAACACTGACTCTGATGGGGCCACACTGACCCCGATGGGGCACACTGACCCCGATGGGACACACTGACTCTGATGGGCCACACTGACCCCGATGGGGCACACTGACTCCGATGGGCCACACTGACTCCAATGGGGCCACACTGACACCGATGGGCCACACTGACCCCGATGGGGCACACTGACTCTGATGAGCCACACTGACTACGATGGGGCCACACTGATTCTGATGGGCCACACTGACTGCAATGGGCCACAGTGACTCTGATGGACCACACTGACTCCGATTGGCTACACTGACCGCGATGGGGCACACTGAATCCGATGGGCCACACTGACTCATATGGGGCACACTGAATCCGATGTGCCACACTGAACCCGATGGGACACACTGACTCCGATGGGGCACACTGACTCCGATGGGGCACACTGACCCCGATGGGGAACACTGATCCCGATGGGCCACACTGAACCCGATGGGACACACTGACTCCGATGGGGAACACTGACTCTGATGGACAAACTGACTCCGATGGGACACACTGACTCCGATGGGCCAACCTGACTCCAATGGGCCACACTGACCCCGATGGGGCACACGGACTCCGAGGGGCCACTGATCCCGATGGGGAACAGTGACCCCAATGGGCAACAGTGACCCCGATGGGCCACACTGACTCCGATGGGGCACACTGACCCTGATGGGTCACCCTGACTCTGATGGGCCACACTGACTCCGATGGGGCACACTGACCCTGATGGGTCACACTGACTCTGACGGGCCACACTGACTCCGATGGGGCCACACTGATTCTGATGGGCAACACTGACTGCGATGGGCCACACTGACTGCGATGGGCAACACTGACCACGATGGGGCACAGTGACTCTGAAGGGGCCACATTGACTCTGATGGGACCACACTGACTCTGATGGGACCACACTGACTCTGATGGAGCACACTGACCCTGATGGGGCCACACTGACTCTGATGGGTCACACTTACCCTGATGGGGCCACACTGACTCCGATGGGCCACATTGACTCTGATGGACAAACTGACTCCGACGGGACACACTGACTCCGATGGGTCACACTGACTCCGATGGGCTACACTGACCCCGATGGGGCACACTGAAACCGATGGGACATACTGACTCCATTGGGCACACTGACTCCGATGGGGCACACTGACCCCGATGGGGAACAGTGACCCCAATGGGCAACACTGACCCCGATGGGCCACACTGACTCCGATGGGGCACACTGACCCTGATGGGTCACACTGACTCTGATGGGCCACACTGACCCTGATGGGGCACACTGACCCCGATGGGCCACACTGACCGCGAAGGGCCACACTGACTCCGATTGGGCACACTGACTCCCATGGGAAACACTGACCCCGATGGGCCACACTAACTGCGATGGGCAACACTGACCACGATGGGGCACAGTGACTCTGATGGGACCACATTGACTCTGATGGAACCACACTGACTCTGATGGACCACACTGACTCTGATGGGGCCACACTGAATTTGATGGACCAAACTGACCCTGATGGGGCCACACTGACTCTGATGGGTCACACTGACCCGGATGGGGCCACACTGACTCCGATGGGCCACATTGACTCTGATGGACAAACTGACTCCGATGGGACACTCTGACTCCGATGGGCCACACTGACTCCAATGGGGCCACACTGAACCCGATGGGCGACACTGACTCCGAGGGCCCACATTAACTCTGATCGGACCACAGTGACTCTGATAGACCACACTGACTCTGATGTGGCCACACTGACTCTGATGGGTCACACTGACCCTGATGGGGCCACACTGACTCCGATGGGCCACATTGACTCTGATGGACAAACTGACTCCGATGGGACACACTGACTCCGATGGGCGACACTGACTCCGAGTGGCCACATTAACTCTGATGGGACCACACTGACTCTGATGGGCCACACTGACCCCGATGGGGCACACTGACTCTAATGGGCCACACTGACTCTGATGGGGCCACACTGATTCTGATGGGGCCATACTGATTCTGATGGGCCACACTGAATCCGATGGGCCACACTGACCGTGATGGGCCACACTGATCGCGATGGGCCACACTGACTCCGATGTGGCACACGGAATCCGATGGGCCACACTGATTCCGATGGGCCACACTGAAACCGATGGGGAACAGTGACCCCAATGGGAAACAGTTACCCCGATGGGACACACTGACTCCGATGGGGCACACTGACCCTGAAGGGTCACACTGACTCTGACGGGCCACACTGACTCCGATGGGGCCACACTGATTCTGATGGGCAACACTGACTGCGATGGGCCACACTGACTGCGATAGGCAACACTGACCACGATGGGGCACAGTGACTCTGATGGGACCACATTGACTCTGATGGGACCACACTGACTCTGATAGACCACACTGACTCTGATGGGGCCACACTGACTCTGATGGGTCACACTGACCCTGATGGGGCCACACTGACTCCGATGGGCCACATTGACTCTGATGGACAAACTGACTCCGATGGGACACACTGACTCCGATGGGCCACACTGACTCTGATGGGCCACACTGACCCCGATGGGGCCACACTGACTCCGATGGGGCCACTGACCCCGATGGGGCACACTGACTCTGATGGGACCACACTGACTCTGATGGGACCACACTGACTCTGATGGACCACACTGACCCTGATGGGGCCACACTCACTCTGATGGGTCACACTGACCCTGATGGGGCACACTGACTCCGATGGGCCACACTGACTCCAATGGGGCCACACTGAATCCAATAGGCCACACTGACCCCGATGGAGTACACTGACTCCGATGGGCCACACTGACCCCGATGGGGCACACTGACTCTGATGGGCCACACTGACTCTGATGGGCCACACTGACTGCGATGGGCCACAGTGACTCTGATGGGCCACACTGACTCCGGTGGGCCACACTGACCGCCATGGGCCACACTGACCGCGATGGGCCACACTGACCGCCATGGGGCACACGGAATCCGATGGGGCACACTGACCCCGATGGGGAACAGTGACCCCAATGGGCAACAGTGACCCCGATGGGCCACACTGACTCCGATGGGGCACACTGACCCTGATGGGTCACCCTGACTCTGATGGGCCACACTGACCCTGATGGGACACACTGACCCCGATGGGCCACACTGACCGCGAAGGGCCACACTGACTCCGATTGGGCACACTGACTCCGATGGGGAACACTGACCCCGATGGGCCACACTGACTGCGATGGGCAACACTGACCACGATGGGGCACAGTGACTCTGTTGGGACCACATTGACTCTGATGGGACCACACTGACTCTGATGGGACCACACTGACTTTGATGGACCACACTGACCCTGATGGGGCCACACTGACTCTGATGGGTCACACTGACGCGGATGGGGCCACACTGACTCCGATGGGCCACATTAACTCTGATGGACAAACAGACTCCGACGGGACACACTTACTCCGATGGGTCACACTGACCCCGATGGGGCACACTGACTCCGATGGGCTACACTGACCCCGATGGGGCACACTGACTCTGATGGGGCACATTGACTCTGATGGGGCCAAACTGATTCTGATGGGCAACACTGACTGCGATGGGCCACACTGACTGTGATAGGCAACACTGACCATGATGGGGCACAGTGACTCTGATGGGACCACATTGACTCTGATGGGACCACACTGACTCTGATGGGACCACACTGACTCTGATAGGCCACACTGACTCTGATGTGGCCACACTGACTCTGATGGACAAACTGACTCCGATGGGACACACTGACTCCGATGGGCGACACTGACTCCGAGGGGCCACATTAACTCTGATGGGACCACACTGACTTCGATGGGCCACACTGAACCCGATGGGACACACTGACTCCGATGGGGCACACTGACCCCGATGGGGAACACTGACTCTGAAGGGCCACACTGACTCCAATGGGGCCACACTGACACTGTTGGGCCACACTGACCCCAATGGGGCACACTGACTCTGATGAGCCACACTGACTACGATGGGGCCACACTGATTCTGATGGGCCACACTGACTGCAATGGGCCACAGTGACTCTGATGGACCGCACTGTCTCCGATTGCCTACACTGAACGCGATGGGGCACACTGAATCCGTTGGGCCACACTGACTCATATGGGGCACACTGAATCCGATGTGCCACACTGAACCCGATGGGACACACTGACTCCGATGGGGCACACTGACTCCGATGGGCCACACTGACCACGATGGACCACACTGATTCCGATGGGCCACACTGAACCCGATGGGACACACTGACTCTGATGGGCCACATTGACTCTGATGGACAAACTGACTCCGATAGGACACACTGACTCCGATGGGCCAACCTGACTCCAATGGGCCACACTGACCCCGATGGGGCACACGGAATCCGAGGGGCCACTGATCCCGATGGGGAACAGAGACCCCAATGGGCAACAGTGACCCCGATGGGCCACACTGACTCCGATGGGGCACACTGACCCTGATGGGTCACCCTGACTCTGATGGGCCACACTGACCCCGATGGGGCACACTGACCCCGATGGGCTACACTGACCGCGAAGGGCCACACTGACTCCGATTAGGCACACTGACTCCGATGGGGAACACTGACCCCGATGGGCCACACTGACTGCGATGGGCAACACTGTCCACGATGGGGCACAGTGACTCTGATGGGACCACATTGACTCTGATGGGACCACACTGCCTCTGATGGGACCACACTGACTTTGATGGACCACACTGACTCCGATGGGCCACATTGACTCTGATGGACAAACTGACTCTGATGGGACACACTGACTCCGATGGGCCACACTGACTCCAATGGGGCCACACTGACTCCAATGGGGCACACTGACTCCGATGGGCCACACTGACCACGATGGACAACACTGATTCCGATGGGCCACACTGAACCCGATGGGGCCACACTGACTCTTATGGGCCACATTGACTCTGATGGACAAACTGACTCCGATGGGACACACTGACTCCGATGGGCCACACTGACTCCAATGGGGCCACACTGACTCCGATGGGCCACACTGACCCCGATGGGGCACACTGACTCTGATGGGCCACACTGACTCTGATGGGGCCACACTGATTCTGATGGGCCACACTGACTCCGATGGGCCACACTGACCGCGATGGGCCACACTGACTCCAATGTGGCACACGGAATCCGATGGGCCACACTGATTCCGATGGGCCACACTGAAACCGATGGGACATACTGAGTCCGTTGGGCACACTGACTCCGATGGGGCACACTGACCCCGATAGGGCACACTGACCCTGATGGGTCACACTGACTCTGATGGGCCACACTGACGCTAATCGGGCACACTGACCCCGATGGGCCACACTGACCGCTAAGGGCCACACTGACTCCGATTGGGCACACTGACTCCGATGGGAAACACTGACCCCGATGGGCCACACTAACTGCGATGGGCAACACTGACCACGATGGGGCACAGTGACTCTGATGGGACCACATTGACTCTGATGGAACCACACTGACTCTGATGGACCACACTGACTCTGATGGGGCCACACTGAATTTGATGGACCAAACTGACCCTGATGGGGCCACACTGACTCTGATGGGTCACACTGACCCGGATGGGGCCACACTGACTCCGATGGGCCACATTGACTCTGATGGACAAACTGACTCCGATGGGACACTCTGACTCCGATGGGCCACACTGACTCCAATGGGGCCACACTGAACCCGATGGGCGACACTGACTCCGAGTGGCCACATTAACTCTGATCGGACCACACTGACTCTGATAGACCACACTGACTCTGATGTGGTCACACTGACTCTGATGGGTCACACTGACCCTGATGGGGCCACACTGACTCCGATGGGCCACATTGACTCCGATGGGCGACACTGACTCCGAGTGGCCACATTAACTCTGATGGGACCACACTGACTCTGATGGGCCACACTAACCCCGATGGGGCACACTGACTCTGATGGGCCACACTGACTCCGATGGGGCCACACTGATTCTGATGGGGCCACACTGATTCTGATGGGCCACACTGAATCCGATGGGCCACACTGACCGCGATGGGCCACACTGATCGCGATGGGCCACACTGACTCCGATGTGGCACACGGAATCCGATGGGCCACACTGATTCCGATGGGCCACACTGAAACCGATGGGGAACAGTGACCCCAATGGGCAACAGTTACCCCGATGGGACACACTGACTCCGATAGGGCACACTGACCCTGATGGGTCACACTGACTCTGATGGGTCACACTGACCCTGATGGGGCCACACTGACTCCGATGGGCCACATTGACTCTGATGGACAAACTGACTCCAATGGGCCACACTGACCCCGATGGGGCACACGGACTCCGAGGGGCCACTGACCCCAATGGGGCACACTGACTCTGATGGGACCACATTAACTCTGATGGGACCACACTGACTCTGATGGACCACACTGACCCTGATGGGGCCACATTCACTCTGATGGGTCACACTGACCTTGATGGGGCACACTGACTCCGATGGGCCACATTGACTCTGATGGACAAACTGACTCCGATGGGCACACTGACTCCGATGGGCCACACTGACTCCAATGGGGCCACACTGAATCCAATGGGCCACACTGACCCCGATGGGGTACACTGACTCCGATGGGCCACACTGACCCCGATGGGGCACACTGACTCTGATGGGCCACACTGACTCTGATGGGGCCACACTGATTCTGATGGGCCACACTGACTGCGATGGGCCACACTGACCGCCATGGGCCACACTGACCGCGATGGGCCACACTAACCGCCATGGGGCACACGGAATCCGATGGAACACACTGATTCCGATGGGCCACACTGAAACCGATGGGACATACTGACTCCATGGGGCACACTGACTCCGATGGGGCACACTGACCCCGATGGGGAACAGTGACCCCAATGGGCAACAGTGACCCCGATGGGCCACACTGACTCCGATGGGGCACACTGACTCTGATGGGTCACCCTGACTCTGATGGGCCACACTGACCCCGATGGGACACACTGACTCTGATGGGCCACACTGACCCTGATCGGGCACACTGACCCCGATGGGCCACACTGACCGCGAAGGGCCACACTGACTCCGATTGGGCACACTGACTCCGATGGGGAACACTGACCCCGATGGGCCACACTGACTGCGATGGGCAACACTGACCACGATGGGGCACAGTGACTCTGTTGGGACCACATTGACTCTGATGGGACCACACTGACTCTGATGGGACCACACTGACTTTGATGGACCACACTGACCCTGATGGGGCCACACTGACTCTGATGGGTCACACTGACGCGGATGGGGCCACACTGACTCCGATGGGCCACATTGACTCTGATGGACAAACTGACTCCGACGGGACACACTGACTCCGATGGGTCACACTGACCCCGATGGGGCACACTGACTCTGATGGGGCACACTGACTCTGATGGGGCCAAACTGATTCTGATGGGCAACACTGACTGCGATGGGCCACACTGACTGCGATAGGCAACACTGACCACGATGGGGCACAGTGACTCTGATGGGACCACATTGACTCTGATGGGACCACACTGACTCTGATGGGACCACACTGACTCTGATAGGCCACACTGACTCTGAAGTGGCCACACTGACTCTGATGGACAAACTGACTCCGATGGGACACACTGACTCCGATGGGCGACACTGACTCCGATGGGCCACATTAACTCTGATGGGACCACACTAACTCTGATGGACCACACTGACCCTGATGGGGCAACACTGACTCTGATAGGCCACACTGACCCTGATGGGGCCACACTGACTATGATGGGCCACATTGACTCTGATGGACAAACTGACTCCAATGGGACACACTGACTCCGATGGGCCACACTGACTCCAATGGGGCCACACTGACTCCAATGGGCCACACTGACCCCGATGGGGTATACTGACTCCGATGGGCAACACTGACCCCGATGGGGCACACTGACTCTGATGGGCCACACAGACTTTGATGGGGCCACACTGATTCTGATGGGCCACACTGACTCCGATGGGCCACACTGACCGCGATGGGCCACACTGACTCCAATGTGGCACACGGAATCCGATGGGCCACACTGATTCCGATGGGCCACACTGAAACCGATGGGACATACTGACTCCATTGGGCACACTGACTCCGATGGGGCACACTGACCCCGATGGGGAACAGTGACCCCAATGGGCAACAGTGACCCCGATGGGCCACACTGACTCCGATAGGGCACACTGACCCTGATGGGTCACACTGACTCTGATGGGCCACACTGACCCTGATCGGGCACACTGACCCCGATGGGCCACACTGACCGCGAAGGGCCACACTGACTCCGATTGGGCACACTGACTCCCATGGGAAACACTGACCCCGATGGGCCACACTAACTGCGATGGGCAACACTGACCACGATGGGGCACAGTGACTCTGATGGGACCACATTGACTCTGATGGAACCACACTGACTCTGATGGACCACACTGACTCTGATGGGGCCACACTGAATTTGATGGACCAAACTGACCCTGATGGGGCCACACTGACTCTGATGGGTCACACTGACCCGGATGGGGCCACACTGACTCCGATGGGCCACATTGACTCTGATGGACAAACTGACTCCGATGGGACACACTGACTCCGATGGGCCACACTGACTCCAATGGGGCCACACTGAACCCGATGGGCCACACTGACCCCGATGGGGCACACTGACTCTGATGGGCCACACTGACTCTGATGAGGCCACACTGATTCTGATGGGCCACACTGACTGCGATGGGCCACAGTGACTCTGATGGGCCACACTGACTCCGATGGGCCACACTGACTGCGATGGGCCTCACTGACTCATATGGGGCACACTGAATCCGATGGGCCACACTGATTCCGATGGGCCACACTGAACCCGATGGGACACACTGACTCCGATGGGATACACTGAGCCCGATGGGGAACAGTGACTCTGATGGGCCACACTGACCCCGATGGGGCACACTGACTCCGATGGGCACACTGACTCTGATGGGGCCACGCTGACTCTGATGGGCCACACTCACCCCGATGGGGCACACTGACTCCGATTGGGCACACTGACCCTGATGGGGCCACGCTGACTCTGATGTGCCACATTGACTCTGATGGCCAACTCTGACTCTGATAGGACACACTGACTCCGATGGGACACACTGACTTCACTGGGGCCACACTGACCCCGATTGGGCACACTGACTCTGAAGGGCCACACTGACTCCGATGGGACCACACTGATTCTGATGGGCAACACTGACTGCGATGGGCCACACTGATTGCGATGGGCAACACTGACCACGATGGGGCACAGTGACTCTGAAGGGGCCACATTGACTCTGATGGGACCACACTGACTCTGATGGGACCACATTGACTCCGATGGAGCACACTTGCCCTGATGGGGCCACACTGACTCCGATGGGGCACAATAACTCTTATGAGCCACACTGACTCCGATGGGGCCACACTGATTCTGATGGGCCACACTGACTGCAATCGGCCACAGTGACTCTGATGGAACACACTGACTCCGATTGGCTATACTGACCGCGATGGTGCACACTGAATCCGATGGGCCACACTGACTCATATGGGGCACACTGAATCCAATGGGCCACACTTAACCCGATGGGACCCATTGACTCCGATGGGGCACACTGACCCCGATGGGCCACACTGACCACGATGGGCCACACTGACTCCGATGGGGCTCACTGACTCCAATGGGGCACACTGACCCCGATGGGGAACACTGACCCCGATGGGCCACGCTGACTATTATGGGGCACACTGACCCTGATGGGTCACACTGACTCTGATGGGCCACACTGACCCCGATGGGGCACACTGACCCCGATGGGCCACACTGACTCCGATTGGGCATACTGACTCCGATGGGCCACACTGACCCCGATGGGCCATACTGACTGCGATGGGCAACACTGACCACGATGGGGCACATTGACTCTGATGGGACCACACTGACTCTGATGGGACCACACTGACTTTGATGGACCACACTGACCCTGATGGGGCCACACTGACTCTGATGGGTCACACTGACCCTGATGGGGCCACACTGACTCTGATGGGCCACATTGACTCTGATGGACAAACTGACTCCGATGGGACACACTGACTCCGATAGGACACACTGACTCCGAAGGGGAACACTGACCTCGATGGGCCACACTGACTCCAATGGGGCCACACTGACTCCAATGGGCAACACTGACCCCGATGGGGCACACTGACTCCAATGGGCCACACTGACCCCGATGGGCCACAATGACCCCGATGGGGCACACTGACCCCGATGGGCCACACTGACTGCGATGGGCCACACTGACTCCGATTGGGCACTCTGACTCCGATGGGCCACACTAACTCATATGGGGCACACTGAATCCAATGGGCCACACTGAACCCGATGGGACCCATTGACTCCGATGGGGCACACTGACCCCGATGGGCCACACTGACCACGATGGGCCACACTGACTCTGATGGGCCACATTGACTCTGATGGACAAACTGACTCCGATGGGACACACTGACTCCGATAGGACACACTGACCCTGATGGGGCACACTGACCCCGATGGGCCACACTGACCGCGAAGGGCCACACTGACTGCGATAGGCAACACTGACCACGATGGGGCACAGTGACTCTGATGGGACCACATTGACTCTGATGGGACCACACTGACTCAGATAGACCACACTGACTCTGATGGGGCCACACTGACTCTGATGGGTCACACTGACCCTGATGGGGCCACACTGACTCCGATGGGCCACATTGACTCTGATGGACAAACTGACTCCAATGGGCCACACTGACCCCGATGGGGCACACGGACTCCGAGGGGCCACTGACCCCAATGGGGCACACTGACTCTGATGGGACCACATTAACTCTGATGGGACCACACTGACTCTGATGGACCACACTGACCCTGATGGGGCCACACTGACTCTGATGGGTCACACTTACCCTGATGGGGCCACACTGACTCCGATGGGCCACATTGACTCTGATGGACAAACTGACTCCGATGGGACACACTGACTCCGATGGGCCACACTGACTCCAATGGGGCCACACTGAATCCAATGGGCCACACTGACCCCGATGGGGTACACTGACTCCGATGGGCCACACTGACCCCGATGGGGCACACTGACTCTGATGGGCCACACTGACTCTGATGGGGCCACACTGATTCTGATGGGCCACACTGACTGCGATGGGCCACACTGACCGCGATGGGCCACACTGACCGCGATGGGCCACACTGACCGCGATGGGGCACACTGAATCCGATGGACCACACTGATTCCGATGGGCCACACTGAACCCGATGGGACACACTGACTCCGATGGGGCACACTGACTCCGATGGGGCACACTGACCCCGATGGGGAACACTGAACCCGATGGGCCACACTGACCCCGATGGGCCACACTGACTCCGATGGGGCACACTGACCCTGATGGGTCACACTGACTCTGATGGGCCACACTGACCCCGATGGGACACACTGACTCTGATGGGCCACACTGACCCTGATGGGGCACACTGACCCCGATGGGCCACACTGACCGCGATGGGCCACACTGACTCCGATGGGGCACACTGACTCCGATGGGGAACACTGACCCCGATGGGCCACACTGACTGCGATAGGCAACACTGACCACGATGGGGCACAGTGACTCTGATGGGACCACATTGACTCTGATGGGACCACACTGACTCTGATGGGACCACACTGACTCTGATGGAGCACACTGACCCTGATGGGGCCACACTGACTCTGATGGGTCACACTTACCCTGATGGGGCCACACTGACTCCGATGGGCCACATTGACTCTGATGGACAAACTGACTCCGATGGGACACACTGACTCCGATGGGGCCACACTGACCCCGATGGGGCACACTGACTCTGACGGGCCACACTGACTCCAATGGGGCCACACTGATTCTGATGGGCAACACTGACTGCGATGGGCCACACTGACTGCGATAGGCAACACTGACCACGATGGGGCACAGTGACTCTGATGGGACCACATTGACTCTGATGGGACCACACTGACTCTGATGGGACCACACTGACTCTGATAGACCACACTGACTCTGATGGGCCACACTGACTCTGATGGGGCCACACTGACTCCGATGGGACACACTGACTCCGATGGGCCACACTGACTCCGATGGGGCCACACTGACTCTGATGGGACCACACTGACTCTGATGGAGCACACTGACCCTGATGGGGCCACACTGACTCTGATGGGTCACACTGACCCTGATGGGGCCACACTGACTCCGATGGGCCACATTGACTCTGATGGACAAACTGACTCCGATGGGACACACTGACTCCGATGGGCCACACTGACTCCAATGGGGCCACACTGACACCGATGGGCCACACTGACCCCGATGGGGCACACTGACTCTGATGGGCCACACTGACCCCGATGGGGCACACTGACTCTGATGGGCCACACTGACTCTGATGGGGCCACACTGATTCTGATGGGCCACACTGACTCCGATGGGCCACACTGACCGCGATGGGCCACACTGACTCCGATGGGGCACACTGATTCCGATGGGCCACACTGATTCCAATGGGCCACACTGAAACCGGTGGGACATACTGACTCCATGGGGCACACTGACTCCGATGGGGCACACTGACCCCGATGGGGAACAGTGACCCCAATGGGCCACAGTGACCCCGATGGGCCACACTGACTCCGATGGGGCACACTGACCCTGATGGGTCACACTGACTCTGATGGGCCACACTGACCCCGATGGGGCACACTGACCCCGATGGGCCACACTGACCGCGAAGGGCCACACTGACTCCGATTGGGCACACTGACTCTGATGGGCCACACTGACCCCGATGGGCCACACTGACTGCGATGGGCAACACTGACCACGATGGGGCACAGTGACTCTGATGGGACCACATTGACTCTGATGGGACCACACTGACTCTGATGGACCACACTGACTCTGATGGGGCCACACTGAATTTGATGGACCAAACTGACCCTGATGGGGCCACACTGACTCTGATGGGTCACACTTACCCTGATGGGGCCACACTGACTCCGATGGGCCACATTGACTCTGATGGACAAACTGACTCCGATGGGACACACTGACTCCGATGGGCCACACTGACTCCAATGGGGCCACACTGACCCCGATGGGCCACACTGACCCCGATGGGGCACACTGACTCTGATGGGCCACACTGACTCTGATGAGGCCACACTGATTCTGATGGGCCACACTGACTGCGATGGGCCACAGTGACTCTGATGGGCCAGACTGACTCCGATGGGCCACACTGACTGCGATGGGCCTCACTGACTCATATGGGGCACACTGAATCCGATGGGCCACACTGATTCCGATGGGCCACACTGAACCCGATGGGACACACTGACTCCGATGGGACACACTGACCCCGATGGGGAACACTGACTCCGATGGGACACACTGACCCCGATGGGGAATACTGACTCCGATGGGGCACACTGACTCTGATGGGGCCACACTGACCCTGATGGGCCACACTGACCCCGATGGGGCACACTGACTCCGATTGGGCACACTGACCCTGATGGGGCCACACTGACTCCGATGGGCCACATTGACTCTGATGGCCAACACTGACTCTGATGGGACACACTGACTCCGATGGGACACACTGACTTCACTGGGGCCACACTGACCCCGATTGGGCACACTGACTCTGAAGGGCCACACTGACTCCGATGGGGCCACACTGATTCTGATGGGCAACACTGACTGCGATGGGCCACACTGACTGCGATGGGCAACACTGACCACGATGGGGCACAGTGACTCTGAAGGGGCCACATTGACTCTGATGGGACCACACTGACTCTGATGGGACCACACTGACTCTGATGGAGCACACTGACCCTGATGGGGCCACACTGACTCCGATGGGCCACACTGACTCTGATGAGCCACACTGACTACGATGGGGCCACACTGATTCTGATGGGCCACACTGACTGCAATGGGCCACAGTGACTCTGATGGACCACACTGACTCCGATTGGCTACACTGACCGCGATGGGGCACACTGAATCCGATGGGCCACACTGACTCATATGGGGCACACTGAATCCGATGGGCCACACTGAACCCGATGGGACACACTGACTCCGATGGGGCACACTGACCCCGATGGGCCACACTGACCACGATGGGCCACACTGACTCCGATGGGGCACACTGACTCCGATGGGGCACACTGACCCCGATGGGCCACACTGACTGCGATGGGCAACACTGACCATGATGGGGCACAGTGACTCTGAAGGGGCCACATTGACTCTGATGGGACCACACTGACTCTGATGGAGCACACTGACCCTGATGGGGCCACACTGAATTTGATGGACCAAACTGACCCTGATGGGGCCACACTGACTCTGATGGGTCACACTTACCCTGATGGGGCCACACTGACTCCGATGGGCCACATTGACTCTGATGGACAAACTGACTCCGATGGGACACTCTGACTCCGATGGGCCACACTGACTCCAATGGGGCCACACTGAACCCGATGGGCGACACTGACTCCGAGGGCCCACATTAACTCTGATCGGACCACAGTGACTCTGATAGACCACACTGACTCTGATGTGGCCACACTGACTCTGATGGGTCACACTGACCCTGATGGGGCCACACTGACTCCGATGGGCCACATTGACTCTGATGGACAAACTGACTCCGATGGGACACACTGACTCCGATGGGCCACACTGACTCTGATGGGCCACACTGACTCTGATGGGGCCACACTGATTCTGATGGGCCACACTGACTGCGATGGGCCACACTGACTCTAATGGGCCACACTGACTCTGATGGGGCCACACTGATTCTGATGGGGCCATACTGATTCTGATGGGCCACACTGACTCCGATGGGCCACACTGACCGCGATGGGCCACACTGACCGCGATGGGCCACACTGACTCCGATGGGGCACACTGACTCCGATGGGCCACACTGACCGCGATGGGCCACACTGAACCGATGGGGAACAGTGACCCCAATGGGCAACAGTGACCCCGATGGGACACACTGACTCCGATAGGGCACACTGACCCTGATGGGTCACACTGACTCTGATGGGCCACACTGACCCTGATGGGGCACACTGACCCCGATGGGCCACACTGACTGCGATGGGCCACACTGACTGCGATGGGCAACACTGACCACGATGGGGCACAGTGACTCTGATGGGGCCACATTGACTCTGATGGGACCACACTGACTCTGATGGAGCACACTGACCCTGATGGGGCCACACTGACTCTGATGGGTCACACTTACCCTGATGGGGCCACACTGACTCCGATGGGCCACATTGACTCTGATGGACAAACTGACTCCGATGGGACACACTGACTCTGATGGGCCACACTGACTCCGATGGGGCCACACTGACCCCGATGGGCCACACTGACTCCAATGGGGCCACACTGACCCCGATGGGGCACACTGACTCTGATGGGCCACACTGACTCTGATGGGACCACACTGACTCTGATGGACCACACTGACCCTGATGGGGCCACACTGACTCTGATGGGCCACACTGACCCTGATGGGGCACACTGACTCCGATGGGCCACACTGACTCCAATGGGGCCACACTGACTCCGATGGGCCACACTGACTCCGATGGGGCCACACTGACTCCGATGGGCCACACTGACTCCGATGGGCCACACTGACTCTGATGGGCCACACTGACTCTGATGGGCCACACTGACTGCGATGGGCCACAGTGACTCTGATGGGCCACACTGACTCTGATGGGCCACACTGACCACGATGGGCCACACTGACCGCGATGGGCCACACTGACTCCGATGGGGCACACGGAATCCGATGGGGCACACTGACCCCGATGGGGAACACTGACCCCGATGGGCCACACTGACCCCGATGGGCCACACTGACTCCGATGGGGCACACTGACCCTGATGGGTCACATTGACTCGGATGGGCCACACTGACCCCGATGGGGCACACTGACCCCGATGGCCCACACTGACCCCGATGGGCCACACTGACTCCGATGGGGCACACTGACTCCGATGGGGAACACTGACTGCGATGGGCCACACTGACTGCGATAGGCAACACTGACCACGATGGGGCACAGTGACTCTGATGGGACCACATTGACTCTGATGGGACCACACTGACTCTGATGGGACCACACTGACTCTGATGGAGCACACTGACCCTGATGGGGCCACACTGACTCTGATGGGTCACACTTACCCTGATGGGGCCACACTGACTCCGATGGGCCACATTGACTCTGATGGACAAACTGACTCCGATGGGACACACTGACTCCGATGGGCCACACTGACCCCGATGGGCCACACTGACTCCGATGGGCCACACTGACCCCGATGGGGCACACTGACTCTGATGGGCCACACTGACTCTGATGGGGCCACACTGATTCTGATGGGCAACACTGACTGCGATGGGCCACACTGACTGCGATAGGCAACACTGACCATGATGGGGCACAGTGACTCTGAAGGGGCCACATTGACTCTGATGGGACCACACTGACTCTGATGGAGCACACTGACCCTGATGCGGCCACACTGACTCTGATGGGCCACATTGACTCTGATGGACAAACTGACTCCGATGGGACACACTGACTCCGATGGGCCACACTGACTCCGATGGGCCACACTGACTCTGATGGGGCCACACTGACTCCGATGGGCCACACTGACTCCGATGGGACACACTGACTCCGATGGGACACACTGACCCCGATGGGGAACACTGACTCCGATGGGCCACACTGACTCTGATGGGGCCACACTGACCCCGATGGGCCACACTGACCCCGATGGGGCACACTGACTCTGATGGGCCACACTGACTCCGATGGGGCCACACTGATTCTGATGGGCCACACTGACTGCAATGGGCCACAGTGACTCTGATGGACCACACTGACTCCGATTGGCTACACTGACCGCGATGGGGCACACTGAATCCGATGGGCCACACTGACTCATATGGGGCACACTGAATCCGATGTGCCACACTGAATCCGATGGGACACACTGACTCCGATGGGGCATACTGACTCCGATGGGCCACACTGACCCCGATGGGGCACACTGACTCCGATGGGCCACACTGACTCCGATGGGCCACACTGACTCCGATGGGCCACACTGACTCTGATGGGACACACTGACTCCGATGGGACACACTGACTCCGATGGGCCACACTGACTCCGATGGGCCACACTGACCCCGATGGGGCACACTGACTCCGATGGGGCACACTGACCCCGATGGGGAACACTGAACCCCATGGGCCACACTGACCCCGATGGGCCACACTGACTCCGATGGGGCACACTGACCCTGATGGGTCACACTGACTCTGATGGGCCACACTGACCCCGATGGGGCACACTGACCCCGATGGGCCACACTGACCCCGATGGGCCACACTGACTCCGATGGGGCACACTGACTCCGATGGGGAACACTGACTCCGATGGGCCACACTGACTGCGATGGGCAACACTGACCACGATGGGGCACAGTGACTCTGATGGGGCCACACTGACTCTGATGGGCCACACTGACTCTGATGGGACCACACTGACTTTGATGGACCACACTGACTCCGATGGGCCACATTGACTCTGATGGACAAACTGACTCCGATGGGACACACTGACTCCGATGGGCCACACTGACTCCAATGGGGCCACACTGACCCCGATGGGCCACACTGACTCCGATGGGCCACACTGACTCTGATGGGCCACACTGACTCCGATGGGCCACACTGACCGCGATGGGCCACACTGACTCCGATGGGCCACATTGACTCTGATGGGACAAACTGACTCCGATGGGACACACTGACTCCGATGGGCCACACTGACTCCAATGGGGCCACACTGACACCGATGGGCCACACTGACCCCGATGGGGCACACTGACTCTGATGGGCCACACTGACTCTGATGGGCCACACTGACTCTGATGGGCCACACTGACTCCGATGGGCCACACTGACCGCGATGGGCCACACTGACTCCGATGGGCACACTGACTCCGATGGGCCACACTGACTCCGATGGGCCACACTGACCCCGATGGGCCACACTGACTCCGATGGGCCACACTGACTCCGATGGGCCACACTGACCCCGATGGGGCACACTGACTCCGATGGGCCACACTGACTCTGATGGGGCCACACTGACCCTGATGGGGCACACTGACCCCGATGGGCCACACTGACCCCGATGGGCCACACTGACTCCGATGGGGCACACTGACTCCGATGGGCCACACTGACCCCGATGGGCCACACTGACTGCGATGGGCAACACTGACCACGATGGGGCACAGTGACTCTGATGGGACCACATTGACTCTGATGGGACCACACTGACTCTGATGGGACCACACTGACTCTGATGGGGCCACACTGACTCTGATGGGACCACACTGACCCTGATGGGGCCACACTGACTCTGATGGGCCACACTGACCCCGATGGGGCCACACTGACTCCGATGGGCCACATTGACTCTGATGGACAAACTGACTCCGATGGGACACACTGACTCCGATGGGCCACACTGACTCCAATGGGGCCACACTGAACCCGATGGGCCACACTGACTCTGATGGGCCACACTGACTCTGATGGGCCACACTGACTCTGATGGGCCACACTGACTCTGATGGGCCACACTGACTCTGATGGGCCACACTGACCCTGATGGGGCCACACTGACTCTGATGGGGCCACACTGACCCCGATGGGCCATACTGACCCCGATGGGGCACACTGACTCTGATGGAGCCACACTGACCCCGATGGGCCACACTGACCCCGATGGGGCACACTGACTCTGATGGGCCACACTGACTCTGATGGGGCCACACTGATTCTGATGGGCCACACTGACTGCGATGGGCCACACTGACTCCGATGGGCCACACTGACCGCGATGGGCCACACTGACCGCGATGGGCCACACTGACTCCGATGGGCCACACTGACTCCGATGGGGCACACGGACTCCGATGGGCCACACTGACCCCGATGGGGAACAGTGACCCCGATGGGCCACAGAGACCCCGATGGGCCACACTGACTCCGATGGGGCACACTGACCCTGATGGGGCCACACTGACTCTGATGGGCCACACTGACCCTGATGGGGCCACACTGACTCCGATGGGGCCACACTGACTCTGATGGACAAACTGACTCCGATGGGCCACACTGACCCCGATGGGGCACACTGACTCCGATGGGGAACACTGACCTTGATGGGACACACTGACCCCGATGGGGAAAACTGACTCCGGTGGGCCACACTGACTCTGATGAGGCCACACTGACCCCGATGGACACACTGATCCCGATGGGACACACTGACTCCTATGGGACACACTGACTCCGATGGGGTACACTGACCCCGATGGGGCACACTGACCCTGATGGGCCACACTGACTCTGATGGGCCACACTGACCCCGATGGGGAACACTGACTTCGAGGGGCCACACTGACTCCGATGGGCCACATTGAATCTGATGGACAAACTGACTCCAATGGGGCCACACTGACCCCGATGGGCCACACTGACTCCGATGGGCCACACTGACTCTGATGGGCCACACTGACTCTGATGGGGCCACACTGATTCTGATGGGCCACACTGACTGCGATGGGCCACAGTGACTCTGATGGGCCACACTGACTCTGATGGGCCACACTGACCACGATGGGCCACACTGACCGCGATGGGCCACACTGACTCCGATGGGGCACACTGACCCCGATGGGGCACACTGACTCTGATGGGCCACACTGAACCCGATGGGACACACTGACTCCGATGGGGAACACTGACCTCGATGGGCCACGTTGACCCCGATGGTCCACGCTGACTCCGATGGGGCACGCTGATCCTGATGGGTCACACTGACTCTGATGGGCTGCACTGACCCCGATGGGCCACACTGACTCCGATTGGGAACACAGATTCTTATGGGCCACACTGACTCTGATGGGGCCACACTGATTCTGATGGGAAACACTGACTGCGATGGGCCACACTGACTCTGATGGGCCACACTGACTCGAATGGGAAACACTGACCCCGATGGGCCACACTGACCCCGATGGGCCACACTGACTGCGATGTGCAACACTGACCACGATGGGGTACAGTGACTCTGATGGGACCACAATGACTCTGATGGGACCACACTGACTCTGATGGGACCACACTGACTCTGATGGACCACACTGACTCTGATAGGTCACACTGACCTTGATGGGGCCACACTGACCCCGAAGGGCCACACTGTCCCCGATGGGCCACACTGACTGCGATGGGCAACACTGACCACGATGGGGCACAGTGACTCTGATGGGACCACATTGACTCTGATGGACAAACTGACTCCGATGGGGCACACTGACTCCAATGGGGCCATACTGACTCCGATGGGGCACGCTGACCGTGATGGGTCACAAAGACTCTGATGGGCTACACTGACCCCGATGGGCCACACTAACTGCGATGGGCCACACTGACTCCGATTGGGCCACACTGATTCTGATGGGCAACACTGACTCTGATGGGGCCACACTGACTCTGATGGGAAACACTGACCACGATGGGCCACACTGACTCTGATGGGACCACACCGTCTCGAATGGGGAACACTGACCCCGATGGGCCACACTGACCCCGATGGGCCACACTGACTGCAATGTGCAACACTGAACACGATGGGGTACAGTGACTCTGATGGGACCACAATGACTCTGATGGGACCACACTGACTCTGATGGGACCACACTGACTCTGATGGACCACACTGACTCTGATAGGTCACACTGACCTTGATGGGGCCACACTGACTCCGATGGGCCACACTGACTCCGAAGGGCCACACTGTCCCCGATGGGCCACACTGACTGCGATGGGCAACACTGACCATGATGGGGCACAGTGACTCTGATGGGACCACATTGACTCTGATGGGACTGCACTGACTCTGATGGGACCACACTGACTCTGATGGACCACACTGACTCTGATAGGTCACACTGACCTTGATGGGGCCACACTGAACCCGAAGGGACACACTGACTCCGATGAGGCACACTGACCCCGATGGGCCACACTGACCGCGATGGGCCACACTGACTCCGATTGGGCACACTGACTCTGATGGGCCACACTGACCCTGATGGGGCCACACTGACTCCGAAGGTCCACGCTGACTCCGATGGGCCACATTGACTCTGATGGACAAACTGACTCCGATGGGACACACTGACTCCGATGGGCCACACTGACTCCGATGGGGCCACACTGACCCCGATGGGCCACACTGACCCCGATAGGGCACACTGACTCTGATGGGCCACACTGACTCTGATGGGGCCACACTGATTCTGATGGACCACACTGACTGCGATGGGCCACACTGACTCTGATGGGCCACACTGACTCCGATGGGCCACACTGACCGCAATGGGCCACACTGACCGCAATGGGCCACACTGACTCCAAGGGTCCACGCTGACTCCGATGGGCCACACTGACCCCGATGGGGAACAGTGACCCCGATGGGCCACACTGACTCCGATGGGGCACACTGGATCACACTGAAAGCGATGGGCCACACTGACTCCGATGGGCCACACTGACTCCGATGGGCCACACTGACCCCGATGGGGCACACTGACCCTGATGGGGAACACTGAGTCCGATGGGGCACACTGACCCCGATGGGGAGCACTGACCCCGATGGGCCACACTGACCCCGATGGGGCACACTGACGCCGATGGGGAACACTGACCTTGATTGGCCACACTGACCCCGATGGTGAACACTGACTCCGATGGGACACCCTGACACTGATGGGGCCACACTGACCCCGATGTGACACACTGACCCCAATGGACACACTGACCCCGATTGGACACACTGACTCTGATGGGACACACTGACTCCGATGGGGCACACTGAACCCGATGGGGCACACTGACCCTGATGTGTCACACTGACTCTGATGGACCACACTGACCCTGATGGGGCCACACTGACTCCGAAGTTCCACGCTGACTCCGATGGGCCACATTGACTCTGATGGACAAACTGACTCCGATGGGCCACACTGACTCTGATGGGACACACTGACCCTGATGGGGCCACACTGACCCCGATGGGGCACACTGACTCTGATGGGCCACACTGACTCTGATGGGGCCACACTGATTCTGATGGACCACACTGACTGCGATGGGCCACACTGACTCTGATGGGCCACACTGACTCCGATGGGCCACACTGACCGCAATGGGCAACACTGACCGCAATGGGCCACACTGACTCCGAGGGTCCACGCTGACTCCGATGGGCCACACTGACTCCGATTGGGCACACTGACTCCGATGGGCCACACTGACCCCGATGGGGAACAGTGACCCCGATGGGCCACAGAGACCCCGATGGGCCACACTGACTCCGATGGGGCACACTGACCTTGATGGATCACACTGAAAGCGATGGGCCGCACTGTCTCCGATGGGCCACACTGACTCCGATGGGGTACACTGACCCCGATGGGGCACACTGACCCTGATGGGGAACACTGAGTCCGATGGGGCACACTGACCCCGATGGGGAGCACTGACCCCGATGGGCCACACTGACCCCGATGGGGCACACTGACGCCGATGGGGAACACTGACCTTGATTGGCCACACTGACCCCGATGGTGAACACTGACTCCGATGGGACACCCTGACACTGATGGGGCCACACTGACCCCGATGTGACACACTGACCCCAATGGACACACTGACCCCGATGGGACACACTGACTCCGATGGGGCACACTGAACCCGATGGGGCACACTGACCCTGATGTGTCACACTGACTCTGATGGGCCACACTGACCCCAATGGGGAACACTGACTTCGAGGGGCCACACTGACTCCGATGGGCCACATTGAATCTGATGGACAAACTGACTCCGATGGGACACACTGACTCCGATGGGCCACACTGACTTCAATGGGGCCACACTGACCACGATGGGCCACACTGACCCCGATGGGGCACACTGACTCTGATGGGCCACACTGATTCTGATGGGGCCACACTGTTTCTGATGGACCACACTGACTGCGATGGGCCACAGTGACTCTGATGGGCCAGACTGACTCTGATGGGCCACACTGACCGCGATGGGCCACACTGACCGCGATGGGCCACACTGACCCCGATGGGGCACACTGACCCCGATGGGGCACACTGACTCTGATGGGCCACACTGAACCCGATGGGACACACTGACTCCGAGGGGGAACACTGACCTCGATGGGCCACGTTGACCCCGATGGTCCACGCTGACTCCGATGGGGCACTCTGATCCTGATGGGTCACACTGACTCTGATGGGCTGCACTGACCCCGATGGGCCACACTGACTGCGATGGGCCACACTGACTCCGATTGGGAACACAGATTCTTATGGGCCACACTGACTCTGATGTGGCCACACTGATTCTGATGGGAAACACTGACTGCGATGGGCCACACTGACTCTGATGGGCCACACTGACTCAAATGGGGAACACTGACCCCGATGGGCCACACTGACCCCGATGGGCCACACTGACTGCGATGTGCAACACTGACCACGATGGGGCACAGTGACTCTGATGGGACCACATTGACTCTGATGGACAAACTGACTCTGATGGGGCACACTGACTCCAATGGGGCCATACTGACTCCGATGGGGCACGCTGATCCTGATGGGTCACAGTGACTCTGATGGGCTGCACTGACCCCGATGGGCCACACTGACTGCGATGGGCCACACTGACTCCGATTGGGAACACAGATTCTTATGGGCCACACTGACTCTGATGTGGCCACACTGATTCTGATGGGAAACACTGACTGCGATGGGCCACACTGACTCTGATGGGCCACACTGACTCAAATGGGGAACACTGACCCCGATGGGCCACACTGACCCCGATGGGCCACACTGACTGCGATGTGCAACACTGACCACGATGGGGCACAGTGACTCTGATGGGACCACATTGACTCTGATGGACAAACTGACTCCGATGGGGCACACTGACTCCAATGGGGCCATACTGACTCCGATGGGGCACGCTGATCCTGATGGGTCACACTGACTCTGATGGGGCACACTGACTCTGATGGGCCACACTGAAACCGATGGGACACAATGACTCCGATGGGGAACACGGACCTCGATGGGCCACGTTGACCCCGATGGTCCACGCTGACTCCGATGGGGCACGCTGATCCTGATGGGTCACACTGACTCTGATGGGCTGCACTGAATCCGATGGGCCACACTGACTGCGATGGGCCACACTGACTCCGATTGGGAACACAGATTCTTATGGGCCACACTGACTCTGATGGGGCCACACTGATTCTGATGGGAAACACTGACTGCGATGGGCCACACTGACTCTGATGGGCCACACTGACTCGAATGGGGAACACTGACCCCGATGGGCCACACTGACCCCGATGGGCCACACTGACTGCGATGTGCAACACTGACCACGATGGGGTACAGTGACTCTGATGGGACCACATTGACTCTGATGGACCACACTGACTCTGATAGGTCACACTGACCTTGATGGGGCCACACTGACCCCGAAGGGCCACACTGTCCCCGATGGGCCACACTGACTGCGATAGGCAACACTGACCACGATGGGGCACAGTGACTCTGATGGGACCACATTGACTCTGATGGACAAACTGACTCCGATGGGGCACACTGACTCCAATGGGGCCATACTGACTCCGATGGGGCACGCTGATCCTGATGGGTCACACTGACTCTGATGGGCTGCACTGACCCCGATGGGCCACACTGACTGCGATGGGCCACACTGACTCCGATTGGGAACACAGATTCTTATGGGCCACACTGACTCTGATGGGGCCACACTGATTCTGATGGGAAACACTGACTGCGATGGGCCACACTGACTCTGATGGGCCACACTAACTCGAATGGGGAACACTGACCCCGATGGGCCACACTGACCCCGATGGGCCACACTGACTGCGATGTGCAACACTGACCACGATGGGGCACAGTGACTCTGATGGGACCACATTGACTCTGATGGGACTGCACTGACTCTGATGGGACCACACTGACTCTGATGGACCACACTGACTCTGATAGGTCACACTGACCTTGATGGGGCCACACTGAACCCGAAGGGACACACTGACTCCGATGGGGCACACTGACCCCGATGGGCCACACTGACCGCGATGGGCCACACTGACTCCGATTGGGCCACACTGACTCTGATGGGCCACACTGACTCCGAAGGTCCACGCTGACTCCGATGGGCCACATTGACTCTGATGGACAAACTGACTCCGATGGGACACACTGACTCCGATGGGCCACACTGACTCTGATGGGACACACTGACCCCGATGGGCCACACTGACCCCGATAGGGCACACTGACTCTGATGGGCCACACTAACTCTGATGGGGCCACACTGATTCTGATGGACCACACTGACTGCGATGGGCCACAATGACTCTGATGGGCCACACTGACTCCGATGGGCCACACTGACCGCAATGGGCCACACTGACCGCAATGGGCCACACTGACTCCAAGGGTCCACGCTGACTCCGATGGGCCACACTGACCCCGATGGGGAACAGTGACCCCGATGGGCCACACTGACTCCGATGGGGCACACTGACCTTGATGGATCACACTGAAAGCGATGGGCCGCACTGTCTCCGATGGGCCACACTGACTCCGATGGGGTACACTGACCCCGATGGGGCACACTGACCCTGATGGGGAACACTGAGTCCGATGGGGCACACTGACCCCGATGGGGAGCACTGACCCCGATGGGCCACACTGACCCCGATGGGGCACACTGACGCCGATGGGGAACACTGACCTTGATTGGCCACACTGACCCCGATGGTGAACACTGACTCCGATGGGACACCCTGACACTGATGGGGCCACACTGACCCCGATGTGACACACTGACCCCAATGGACACACTGACCCCGATTGGACACACTGACTCTGATGGGACACACTGACTCCGATGGGGCACACTGAACCCGATGGGGCACACTGACCCTGATGTGTCACACTGACTCTGATGGACCACACTGACCCTGATGGGGCCACACTGACTCCGAAGTTCCACGCTGACTCCGATGGGCCACATTGACTCTGATGGACAAACTGACTCCGATGGGCCACACTGACTCTGATGGGACACACTGACCCTGATGGGCCACACTGACCCCGATAGGGCACACTGACTCTGATGGGCCACACTAACTCTGATGGGGCCACACTGATTCTGATGGACCACACTGACTGCGATGGGCCACAATGACTCTGATGGGCCACACTGACTCCGATGGGCCACACTGACCGCAATGGGCCACACTGACCGCAATGGGCCACACTGACTCCGAGGGTCCACGCTGACTCCGATGGGCCACACTGACTCCGATTGGGCACACTGACTCCGATGGGCCACACTGACCCCGATGGGGAACAGTGACCCCAATGGGCCACACTGACTCCGATGGGGCACACTGACCTTGATGGATCACACTGAAAGCGATGGGCCGCACTGTCTCCGATGGGCCACACTGACTCCGATGGGGTACACTGACCCCGATGGGGCACACTGACCCTGATGGGGAACACTGAGTCCGATGGGGCACACTGACCCCGATGGCGAGCACTGACCGCGATGGGCCACACTGACCCCGATGGGGCACACTGACGCCGATGGGGAACACTGACCTTGATTGGCCACACTGACCCCGATGGTGAACACTGACTCCGATGGGACACCCTGACACTGATGGGGCCACACTGACCCCGATGTGACACACTGACCCCAATGGACACACTGACCCCGATGGGACACACTGACTCCGATGGGGCACACTGAACCCGATGGGGCTCACTGACCCTGATGTGTCACACTGACTCTGATGGGCCACACTGACCCCGATGGGGAACACTGACTTCAAGGGGCCACACTGACTCCGATGGGCCACATTGAATCTGATGGACAAACTGACTCCGATCGGACACACTGACTCCGATGGGCCACACTGACTCCAATGGGGCCACACTGACCACGATGGGCCACACTGACCCCGATGGGGCACACTGACTCTGATGGGCCACACTGATTCTGATGGGGCCACACTGTTTCTGATGGACCACACTGACTGCGATGGCCACAGTGACTCTGATGGGCCAGACTGACTCTGATGGGCCACACTGACCGCGATGGGCCACACTGACCGCGATGGGCCACACTGACCCCGATGGGGCACACTGACCCCGATGGGGCACACTGACTCTGATGGGCCACACTGAACCCGATGGGACACACTGACTCCGATGGGGAACACGGACCTCGATGGGCCACGTTGACCCCGATGGTCCACGCTGACTCCGATGGGGCACGCTGATCCTGATGGGTCACACTGACTCTGATGGGCTGCACTGACCCCGATGGGCCACACTGACTGCGATGGGCCACACTGACTCCGATTGGGAACACAGATTCTTATGGGCCACACTGACTCTGATGTGGCCACACTGATTCTGATGGGAAACACTGACTGCGATGGGCCACACTGACTCTGATGGGCCACACTGACTCAAATGGGGAACACTGACCCCGATGGGCCACACTGACCCCGATGGGCCACACTGACTGCGATGTGCAACACTGACCACGATGGGGCACAGTGACTCTGATGGGACCACATTGACTCTGATGGACAAACTGACTCTGATGGGGCACACTGACTCCAATGGGGCCATACTGACTCCGATGGGGCACGCTGATCCTGATGGGTCACAGTGACTCTGATGGGCTGCACTGACCCCGATGGGCCACACTGACTGCGATGGGCCACACTGACTCCGATTGGGAACACAGATTCTTATGGGCCACACTGACTCTGATGTGGCCACACTGATTCTGATGGGAAACACTGACTGCGATGGGCCACACTGACTCTGATGGGCCACACTGACTCAAATGGGGAACACTGACCCCGATGGGCCACACTGACCCCGATGGGCCACACTGACTGCGATGTGCAACACTGACCACGATGGGGCACAGTGACTCTGATGGGACCACATTGACTCTGATGGACAAACTGACTCCGATGGGGCACACTGACTCCAATGGGGCCATACTGACTCCGATGGGGCACGCTGATCCTGATGGGTCACACTGACTCTGATGGGGCACACTGACTCTGATGGGCCACACTGAACCCGATGGGACACAATGACTCCGATGGGGAACACGGACCTCGATGGGCCACGTTGACCCCGATGGTCCACGCTGACTCCGATGGGGCACGCTGATCCTGATGGGTCACACTGACTCTGATGGGCTGCACTGAATCCGATGGGCCACACTGACTGCGATGGGCCACACTGACTCCGATTGGGAACACAGATTCTTATGGGCCACACTGACTCTGATGGGGCCACACTGATTCTGATGGGAAACACTGACTGCGATGGGCCACACTGACTCTGATGGGCCACACTGACTCGAATGGGGAACACTGACCCCGATGGGCCTCACTGACCCCGATGGGCCACACTGACTGCGATGTGCAACACTGACCACGATGGGGTACAGTGACTCTGATGGGACCACATTGACTCTGATGGGACTGCACTGACTCTGATGGGACCACACTGACTCTGATGGACCACACTGACTCTGATAGGTCACACTGACCTTGATGGGGCCACACTGACCCCGAAGGGCCACACTGTCCCCGATGGGCCACACTGACTGCGATAGGCAACACTGACCACGATGGGGCACAGTGACTCTGATGGGACCACATTGACTCTGATGGACAAACTGACTCCGATGGGGCACACTGACTCCAATGGGGCCATACTGACTCCGATGGGGCACGCTGATCCTGATGGGTCACACTGACTCTGATGGGCTGCACTGACCCCGATGGGCCACACTGACTGCGATGGGCCACACTGACTCCGATTGGGAACACAGATTCTTATGGGCCACACTGACTCTGATGGGGCCACACTGATTCTGATGGGAAACACTGACTGCGATGGGCCACACTGACTCTGATGGGCCACACTAACTCGAATGGGGAACACTGACCCCGATGGGCCACACTGACCCCGATGGGCCACACTGACTGCGATGGGCCACACTGACTCCGATTGGGAACACAGATTCTTATGGGCCACACTGACTCTGATGGGGCCACACTGATTCTGATGGGAAACACTGACTGCGATGGGCCACACTGACTCTGATGGGCCACACTAACTCGAATGGGGAACACTGACCCCGATGGGCCACACTGACCCCGATGGGCCACACTGACTGCGATGTGCAACACTGACCACGATGGGGCACAGTGACTCTGATGGGACCACATTGACTCTGATGGGACTGCACTGACTCTGATGGGACCACACTGACTCTGATGGACCACACTGACTCTGATAGGTCACACTGACCTTGATGGGGCCACACTGAACCCGAAGGGACACACTGACTCCGATGAGGCACACTGACCCCGATGGGCCACACTGACCGCGATGGGCCACACTGACTCCGATTGGGCACACTGACTCTGATGGGCCACACTGACCCTGACGGGCCCACACTGACTCCGAAGGTCCACGCTGACTCCGATGGGCCACATTGACTCTGATGGACAAACTGACTCCGATGGGACACACTGACTCCGATGGGCCACACTGACTCTGATGGGACACACTGACCCTGATGGGCCACACTGACCCCGATAGGGCACACTGACTCTGATGGGCCACACTAACTCTGATGGGGCCACACTGATTCTGATGGACCACACTGACTGCGATGGGCCACAATGACTCTGATGGGCCACACTGACTCCGATGGGCCACACTGACCGCAATGGGCCACACTGACCGCAATGGGCCACACTGACTCCAAGGGTCCACGCTGACTCCGATGGGCCACACTGACCCCGATGGGGAACAGTGACCCCGATGGGCCACACTGACTCCGATGGGGCACACTGACCTTGATGGATCACACTGAAAGCGATGGGCCGCACTGTCTCCGATGGGCCACACTGACTCCGATGGGGTACACTGACCCCGATGGGGCACACTGACCCTGATGGGGAACACTGAGTCCGATGGGGCACACTGACCCCGATGGGGAGCACTGACCCCGATGGGCCACACTGACCCCGATGGGGCACACTGACGCCGATGGGGAACACTGACCTTGATTGGCCACACTGACCCCGATGGTGAACACTGACTCCGATGGGACACCCTGACACTGATGGGGCCACACTGACCCCGATGTGACACACTGACCCCAATGGACACACTGACCCCGATTGGACACACTGACTCTGATGGGACACACTGACTCCGATGGGGCACACTGAACCCGATGGGGCACACTGACCCTGATGTGTCACACTGACTCTGATGGACCACACTGACCCTGATGGGGCCACACTGACTCCGAAGTTCCACGCTGACTCCGATGGGCCACATTGACTCTGATGGACAAACTGACTCCGATGGGCCACACTGACTCTGATGGGACACACTGACCCTGATGGGCCACACTGACCCCGATAGGGCACACTGACTCTGATGGGCCACACTAACTCTGATGGGGCCACACTGATTCTGATGGACCACACTGACTGCGATGGGCCAGAATGACTCTGATGGGCCACACTGACTCCGATGGGCCACACTGACCGCAATGGGCCACACTGACCGCAATGGGCCACACTGACTCCAAGGGTCCACGCTGACTCCGATGGGCCACACTGACTCCGATTGGGCACACTGACTCCGATGGGCCACACTGACCCCGATGGGGAACAGTGACCCCGATGGGCCACAGAGACCCCGATGGGCCACACTGACTCCGATGGGGCACACTGACCTTGATGGATCACACTGAAAGCGATGGGCCGCACTGTCTCCGATGGGCCACACTGACTCCGATGGGGTACACTGACCCCGATGGGGCACACTGACCCTGATGGGGAACACTGAGTCCGATGGGGCACACTGACCCCGATGGCGAGCACTGACCGCGATGGGCCACACTGACCCCGATGGGGCACACTGACGCCGATGGGGAACACTGACCTTGATTGGCCACACTGACCCCGATGGTGAACACTGACTCCGATGGGACACCCTGACACTGATGGGGCCACACTGACCCCGATGTGACACACTGACCCCAATGGACACACTGACCCCGATGGGACACACTGACTCCGATGGGGCACACTGAACCCGATGGGGCTCACTGACCCTGATGTGTCACACTGACTCTGATGGGCCACACTGACCCCGATGGGGAACACTGACTTCGAGGGGCCACACTGACTCCGATGGGCCACATTGAATCTGATGGACAAACTGACTCCGATCGGACACACTGACTCCGATGGGCCACACTGACTCCAATGGGGCCACACTGACCACGATGGGCCACACTGACCCCGATGGGGCACACTGACTCTGATGGGCCACACTGATTCTGATGGGGCCACACTGTTTCTGATGGACCACACTGACTGCGATGGCCACAGTGACTCTGATGGGCCAGACTGACTCTGATGGGCCACACTGACCGCGATGGGCCACACTGACCGCGATGGGCCACACTGACCCCGATGGGGCACACTGACCCCGATGGGGCACACTGACTCTGATGGGCCACACTGAACCCGATGGGACACACTGACTCCGATGGGGAACACGGACCTCGATGGGCCACGTTGACCCCGATGGTCCACGCTGACTCCGATGGGGCACGCTGATCCTGATGGGTCACACTGACTCTGATGGGCTGCACTGACCCCGATGGGCCACACTGACTGCGATGGGCCACACTGACTCCGATTGGGAACACAGATTCTTATGGGCCACACTGACTCTGATGTGGCCACACTGATTCTGATGGGAAACACTGACTGCGATGGGCCACACTGACTCTGATGGGCCACACTGACTCAAATGGGGAACACTGACCCCGATGGGCCACACTGACCCCGATGGGCCACACTGACTGCGATGTGCAACACTGACCACGATGGGGCACAGTGACTCTGATGGGACCACATTGACTCTGATGGACAAACTGACTCTGATGGGGCACACTGACTCCAATGGGGCCATACTGACTCCGATGGGGCACGCTGATCCTGATGGGTCACAGTGACTCTGATGGGCTGCACTGACCCCGATGGGCCACACTGACTGCGATGGGCCACACTGACTCCGATTGGGAACACAGATTCTTATGGGCCACACTGACTCTGATGTGGCCACACTGATTCTGATGGGAAACACTGACTGCGATGGGCCACACTGACTCTGATGGGCCACACTGACTCAAATGGGGAACACTGACCCCGATGGGCCACACTGACCCCGATGGGCCACACTGACTGCGATGTGCAACACTGACCACGATGGGGCACAGTGACTCTGATGGGACCACATTGACTCTGATGGACAAACTGACTCCGATGGGGCACACTGACTCCAATGGGGCCATACTGACTCCGATGGGGCACGCTGATCCTGATGGGTCACACTGACTCTGATGGGGCACACTGACTCTGATGGGCCACACTGAACCCGATGGGACACAATGACTCCGATGGGGAACACGGACCTCGATGGGCCACGTTGACCCCGATGGTCCACGCTGACTCCGATGGGGCACGCTGATCCTGATGGGTCACACTGACTCTGATGGGCTGCACTGAATCCGATGGGCCACACTGACTGCGATGGGCCACACTGACTCCGATTGGGAACACAGATTCTTATGGGCCACACTGACTCTGATGGGGCCACACTGATTCTGATGGGAAACACTGACTGCGATGGGCCACACTGACTCTGATGGGCCACACTGACTCGAATGGGGAACACTGACCCCGATGGGCCTCACTGACCCCGATGGGCCACACTGACTGCGATGTGCAACACTGACCACGATGGGGTACAGTGACTCTGATGGGACCACATTGACTCTGATGGGACTGCACTGACTCTGATGGGACCACACTGACTCTGATGGACCACACTGACTCTGATAGGTCACACTGACCTTGATGGGGCCACACTGACCCCGAAGGGCCACACTGTCCCCGATGGGCCACACTGACTGCGATAGGCAACACTGACCACGATGGGGCACAGTGACTCTGATGGGACCACATTGACTCTGATGGACAAACTGACTCCGATGGGGCACACTGACTCCAATGGGGCCATACTGACTCCGATGGGGCACGCTGATCCTGATGGGTCACACTGACTCTGATGGGCTGCACTGACCCCGATGGGCCACACTGACTGCGATGGGCCACACTGACTCCGATTGGGAACACAGATTCTTATGGGCCACACTGACTCTGATGGGGCCACACTGATTCTGATGGGAAACACTGACTGCGATGGGCCACACTGACTCTGATGGGCCACACTAACTCGAATGGGGAACACTGACCCCGATGGGCCACACTGACCCCGATGGGCCACACTGACTGCGATGTGCAACACTGACCACGATGGGGTACAGTGACTCTGATGGGACCACATTGACTCTGATGGGACTGCACTGACTCTGATGGGACCACACTGACTCTGATGGACCACACTGACTCTGATAGGTCACACTGACCTTGATGGGGCCACACTGACTCCGATGGGCCACACTGACCCCGAAGGGCCACCCTGTCCCCGATGGGCCACACTGACTGCGATGGGCAACACTGACCACGATGGGGCACAATGACTCTGATGGGACCACATTGACTCTGATGGACAAACTGACTCCGATGGGGCACACTGACTCCAATGGGGCCATACTGACTCCGATGGGGCACACTGACCCCGATGGCCCACCCTGACCCCGATGGGCCACGCTGACTCCGATGGGCCACATTGACTCTGATGGACAAACTGACTCCGATGGGACACACTGACTCCGATGGGACACACTGACCCCGATAGGGCACACTGACTCTGATGGGCCACACTGACTCTGATGGGGCCACACTGATTCTGATGGACCACACTGACTGCGATGGGCCACAGTGACTCTGATGGGCCACACTGACTCCGATGTGCCACACTGACCGCAATGGGCCACACTGACCGCAATGGGCCACACTAACTCCGAGGGTCCACGATGACTCCGATGGGCAACACTGACTCCGATTGGGCACACTGACCCCGATGGGGCACACTGACCCTGATGGGGAACACTGAGTCCGATGGGGAGCACTGACCCCGATGGGGCACACTGACGCCGATGGGGAACACTGACCCCGATTGGCCACACTGACCCCGATGGTGAACACTGACTCCGATGGGACACCCTGACACTGATGGGGCCACACTGACCCCGATGTGACACACTGACCCCAATGGACACACTGACCCCGATGGGACACACTGACTCCGATGGGACACACTGACTCCGATGGGGCACACTGAACCCGATGGGGCACACTGACCCTGATGTGTCACACTGACTCTGATGGGCCACACTGACCCCGATGGGGAACACTGACTTCGAGGGGCCACACTGACTCCGATGGGCCACACTGACTCCAATGGGGCCACATTGACCACGATGGGCCACACTGACCCCGATGGGGCACACTGACTCTGATGGGCCACACTGATTCTGATGGGACCACACTGTTTCTGATGGGCCACACTGACTGCGATGGCCACAGTGACTCTGATGGGCCAGACTGACTCTGATGGGCCACACTGACCCCGATGGGGCACACTGACTCTGATGGGCCACACTGAACCCGATGGGACACATGACTCCGATGGGGAACACTGACCTCGACGTGCCATGTTGACCCCGATGGTCCACGCTGACTCCGATGGGGCACACAGACACTTATGGGCCACACTGACTCTGATGGGGCCACACTGACTCTGATGGACCACACTGACCCTGATGGGGCCACACTGACTCCAATGGACACACTGACTCCGATGGGGAACACTGACCCCGATGGGGCACAGTGACTCTGATGGGACCACATTGACTCTGATGGGACCACACTGACTCTGATGGGACACACTGACTCCGATGGACTACACTGACCCTGCTGGGGCAACACTGTCTCTGATGGGTCACATTGACCCTGATGGGGCCACACTGACTCCGATGGGCCACATTGACTCTGATGGACAAACTGACTCCGATGGGGCACACTGACTCCAATGGGGCCATACTGACTCCGATGGGGCACGCTGATCCTGATGGGTCACACTGACTCTGATGGGCTGCACTGACCCCGATGGGCCACACTGACTGCGATGGGCCACACTGACTCCGATTGGGAACACAGATTCTTATGGGCCACACTGACTCTGATGGGGCCACACTGATTCTGATGGGAAACACTGACTGCGATGGGCCACACTGACTCTGATGGGCCACACTAACTTGAATGGGGAACACTGACCCCGATGGGCCACACTGACCCCGATGGGCCACACTGACTGCGATGTGCAACACTGACCACGATGGGGTACAGTGACTCTGAATGGACCACATTCAATCTGATGGGACTGCACTGACTCTGATGGGACCACACTGACTCTGATGGACCACACTGACTCTGATAGGTCACACTGACCTTGATGGGGCCACACTGACTCCGATGGGCCACACTGACCCCGAAGGGCCACACTGTCCCCGATGGGCCACACTGACTGCGATGGGCAACACTGACCACGATGGGGCACAGTGACTCTGATGGGACCACATTGACTCTGATGGGACTGCACTGACTCTGATGGGACCACACTGACTCTGATGGACCACACTGACTCTGATAGGTCACACTGACCTTGATGGGGCCACACTGACCCCGAAGGGCCACACTGTCCCCGATGGGCCACACTGACTGCGATAGGCAACACTGACCACGATGGGGCACAGTGACTCTGATGGGACCACATTGACTCTGATGGACAAACTGACTCCGATGGGGCACACTGACTCCAATGGGGCCATACTGACTCCGATGGGGCACGCTGATCCTGATGGGTCACACTGACTCTGATGGGCTGCACTGACCCCGATGGGCCACACTGACTGCGATGGGCCACACTGACTCCGATTGGGAACACAGATTCTTATGGGCCACACTGACTCTGATGGGGCCACACTGATTCTGATGGGAAACACTGAGTGCGATGGGCCACACTGACTCTGATGGGCCACACTAACTCGAATGGGGAACACTGACCCCGATGGGCCACACTGACCCCGATGGGCCACACTGACTGCGATGTGCAACACTGACCACGATGGGGCACAGTGACTCTGATGGGACCACATTGACTCTGATGGACAAACTGACTCCGATGGGGCACACTGACTCCAATGGGGCCATACTGACTCCGATGGGGCACGCTGATCCTGATGGGTCACACTGACTCTGATGGGCTGCACTGACCCCGATGGGCCACACTGACTGCGATGGGCCACACTGACTCCGATTGGGAACACAGATTCTTATGGGCCACACTGACTCTGATGGGGCCACACTGATTCTGATGGGAAACACTGAGTGCGATGGGCCACACTGACTCTGATGGGCCACACTAACTCGAATGGGGAACACTGACCCCGATGGGCCACACTGACTGCGATGTGCAACACTGACCACGATGGGGTACAGTGACTCTGATGGGACCACATTGACTCTGATGGGACTGCACTGACTCTGATGGGACCACACTGACTCTGATAGGTCACACTGACCTTGATGGGGCCACACTGACTCCGATGGGCCACACTGACCCCGAAGGGCCACACTGTCCCCGATGGGCCACACTGACTGCGATGGGCAACACTGACCACGATGGAGCACAGTGACTCTGATGGGACCACATTGACTCTGATGGGACTGCACTGACTCTGATGGGACCACACTGACTCTGATGGACCACACTGACTCTGATAGGTCACACTGACCTTGATGGGGCCACACTGACCCCGAAGGGCCACACTGTCCCCGATGGGCCACACTGACTGCGATAGGCAACACTGACCACGATGGGGCACAGTGACTCTGATGGGACCACATTGACTCTGATGGACAAACTGACTCCGATGGGGCACACTGACTCCAATGGGGCCATACTGACTCCGATGGGGCACGCTGATCCTGATGGGTCACACTGACTCTGATGGGGCACACTGACTCTGATGGGCCACACTGAACCCGATGGGACACAATGACTCCGATGGGGAACACGGACCTCGATGGGCCACGTTGACCCCGATGGTCCACGCTGACTCCGATGGGGCACGCTGATCCTGATGGGTCACACTGACTCTGATGGGCTGCACTGAATCCGATGGGCCACACTGACTGCGATGGGCCACACTGACTCCGATTGGGAACACAGATTCTTATGGGCCACACTGACTCTGATGGGGCCACACTGATTCTGATGGGAAACACTGACTGCGATGGGCCACACTGACTCTGATGGGCCACACTGACTCGAATGGGGAACACTGACCCCGATGGGCCACACTGACTGCGATGTGCAACACTGACCACGATGGGGTACAGTGACTCTGATGGGACCACATTGACTCTGATGGGACTGCACTGACTCTGATGGGACCACACTGACTCTGATGGACCACACTGACTCTGATAGGTCACACTGACCTTGATGGGGCCACACTGACCCCGAAGGGCCACACTGTCCCCGATGGGCCACACTGACTGCGATAGGCAACACTGACCACCATGGGGCACAGTGACTCTGATGGGACCACATTGACTCTGATGGACAAACTGACTCCGATGGGGCACACTGACTCCAATGGGGCCATACTGACTCCGATGGGGCACGCTGATCCTGATGGGTCACACTGACTCTGATGGGCTGCACTGACCCCGATGGGCCACACTGACTGCGATGGGCCACACTGACTCCGATTGGGAACACAGATTCTTATGGGCCACACTGACTCTGATGGGGCCACACTGATTCTGATGGGAAACACTGACTGCGATGGGCCACACTGACTCTGATGGGCCACACTAACTCGAATGGGGAACACTGACCCCGATGGGCCACACTGACCCCGATGGGCCACACTGACTGCGATGTGCAACACTGACCACGATGGGGTACAGTGACTCTGATGGGACCACATTGACTCTGATGGGACTGCACTGACTCTGATGGGACCACACTGACTCTGATGGACCACACTGACTCTGATAGGTCACACTGACCTTGATGGGGCCACACTGACTCCGATGGGCCACACTGACCCCGAAGGGCCACACTGTCCCCGATGGGCCACACTGACTGCGATGGGCAACACTGACCACGATGGGGCACAATGACTCTGATGGGACCACATTGACTCTGATGGACAAACTGACTCCGATGGGGCACACTGACTCCAATGGGGCCATACTGACTCCGATGGGGCACACTGACCCCGATGGCCCACCCTGACCCTGATGGGGCCACACTGACTCCGAAGGTCCACGCTGACTCCGATGGGCCACATTGACTCTGATGGACAAACTGACTCTGATGGGCCACACTGACTCTGATGGGGCCACACTGATTCTGATGGACCACACTGACTGCGATGGGCCACAGTGACTCTGATGGGCCACACTGACTCCGATGTGCCACACTGACCGCAATGGGCCACACTGACCGCAATGGGCCACACTAACTCCGAGGGTCCACGATGACTCCGATGGGCAACACTGACTCCGATTGGGCACACTGACTCCGATGGGGCACACTGACCCCGATGGGGCACACTGACCCTGATGGGGAACACTGAGTCCGATGGGGAGCACTGACCCCGATGGGGTACACTGACGCCGATGGGGAACACTGACCCCGATTGGCCACACTGACCCCGATGGTGAACACTGACTCCGATGGGACACCCTGACACTGATGGGGCCACACTGACCCCGATGTGACACACTGACCCCAATGGACACACTGACCCCGATGGGACACACTGACTCCGATGGGACACACTGACTCCGATGGGGCACACTGAACCCGATGGGGCACACTGACCCTGATGTGTCACACTGACTCTGATGGGCCACACTGACCCCGATGGGGAACACTGACTTCGAGGGGCCACACTGACTCCGATGGGCCACACTGACTCCAATGGGGCCACACTGACCACGATGGGCCACACTGACCCCGATGGGGCACACTGACTCTGATGGGCCACACTGATTCTGATGGGACCACACTGTTTCTGATGGGCCACACTGACTGCGATGGCCACAGTGACTCTGATGGGCCAGACTGACTCTGATGGGCCACACTGACCCCGATGGGGCACACTGACTCTGATGGGCCACACTGAACCCGATGGGACACATGACTCCGATGGGGAACACTGACCTCGACGTGCCATGTTGACCCCGATGGTCCACGCTGACTCCGATGGGGCACACAGACACTTATGGGCCACACTGACTCTGATGGGGCCACACTGATTCTGATGGGCAACACTGACTGCGATGGGCCTCACTGACTCTGATGGGCCACACTGACTCGGATGCGGAACATTGACCACGATGGGGCACAGTGAATCTGATGGAAGCACATTGACTCTGATGGGACCACACTGACTCTGATGGAGCACACTGACTTTGATGGACCACACTGACCCTGATGGGGCCACACTGACTCTGATAGGTCACACTGACCTTGATGGGGCCACACTGACTCCGATGGGCACACTGACTCCGATGGGCCACACTGACCCCGAAGGGCCACACTCTCCCCAATGGGCCACAGTGACTGCGATGGGCAACACTGACCACGATGGGGCACAGTGACTCTGATGGGACCACATTGACTCTGATGGACAAACTGACTCCGATGGGGCACACTGACTCCAATGGGGCCATACTGACCCCGATGGGCCACACTGACCCCTATGGGGCACACTGACTCTGATGGGCCACACTGAACCCGAAGGGACACACTGACTCCGATGGGGCCCACTGACTCCGATGGGCCACACTGACCGCAATGGGCCACACTAACCGCAATGGGCCACACTGACTCCGAGGGTCCACGCTGACTCCGATGGGTCACACTGACTCCAATTGGGCACACTGACTCCGATGGGCCACACTGACCCCGATGGGAACAGTGACCCCGATGGGCCACACTGACTCCGATGGGGCACACTGACCTTGATGGATCACACTGAAAGCGATGGGTCGCACTCTCTCCGATGGGCCACACTGACTCCGATGGGGCACACTGAATCCGATGGGCCACACTGACTCCGATGGGGCACACTGACCCCGATGGGGCACACTGACCCTGATGGGGAACACTGAGTCTGATGGGGCACACTGACCCCGATGGGGAGCACTGACCCCGATGGGGCACACTGACGCCGATGGGGAACACTGACCCCAATTGGCCACACTGACCCTGATGGTGAACACTGACTCCGATGGGACACCCTGACACTGATGGGGCCACACTGACCCCGATGTGACACACTGACCCCAATGGACACACTGACCCCGATGGGACACACTGACTCCGATGGGACACACTGACTCCGATGTGGCACACTGAACCCGATGGGGCACACTGACCCTGATTGGGAACACTGAGTCCGATGGGGCACACTGACCCCGATGGGGAGCACTGACCCCGATGGGCCACACTGACCCCGATGGGGCACACTGACGCCGATGGGGAACACTGACCCCGATTGGCCACACTGACCACGATGGTGAACACTGACTCCGATGGGACACCTTGACACTGATGGGGCCACACTGACCCCGATGTGACACACTGACCCCAATAGACACACTGACCCCGATGGGACACACTGACTCTGATGGGACACACTGACTCCGATGGGGCACACTGACCCCAATAGACACACTGACCCCGATGGGACACACTGACTCTGATGGGACACACTGACTCCGATGGGGCACACTGACCCCGATGGGGAACACTGACTTCGAGGGGCCACACTGACTCCGATGGGCCACATTGAATCTGATGGACAAACTGACTCCGATGGGCCACACTGACTCCAATGGGGCCACACTGACCACCATGGGCCACACTGACCCCGATGGGGCACACTGACTCTGATGGGCCACACTGTGTCTGATGGGGCCACACTGTTTCTCATGGGCCACACTGACTGCGATGGGCCACAGTTACTCTGATGGGCCAGACTGACTCTGATGGACCACACTGACCGCGATGGGCCACACTGACCGCGATGGGCCACACTGACCCCGATGGGGCACACTGACCCAGATGGGGTACACTGACTCTGATGGGCCACACTGAACCCGATGGGACACACTGACTCCGATGGGGAACACTGACCTCGATGGGCCACGTTGACCCCGATGGTCCACGCTGACTCCGATGGGGCACGCTGACCCTGATGGGTCACACTGACTCTGATGGGCTGCACTGACCACGATGGGCCACACTGACTGCGATGGGCCACACTGACTCCGATTGGGCACACAGATTCTTATGGGCCACACTGACTCTGATTGGGCCACACTGACCGCGATGGGCCACACTAACCGCGATGGGCCACTCTGACCCCGATGGATAACACTGACCCCAATGGGGCACACTGACTCTGATGGGCCACACTGAACCCGATGGGCCACACTGACTCCAATGGGGCCACACTGACCCCGATAGGGCACACGGACACTGATGGGCCACACTGACTCAGATGGACAAACTGACTCCGATGGGACACACTGACCCCGATGGGGAACACTGACTTCGAGGGGCTACGCTGACTCCGATGGGCCACATTGAATCTGATGGACAAACTGACTCCGATCGGACACACTGACTCCGATGGGCCACACTGACTCCAATGGGGCCACACTGACCACGATGGCCCACACTGACCCCGATGGGGCACACTGACTCTGATGGGCCACACTGATTCTGATGGGGCCACACTGTTTCTGATGGGCCACACTGACTGCGATGGCCACAGTGACTCTGATGGGCCAGACTGACTCTGATGGGCCACACTGACCGCGATGGGCCACACTGACCGCGATGGGCCACACTGACCCCGATGGGGCACACTGACCCCGATGGGGCACACTGACTCTGATGGGCCACACTGAACCCGATGGGACACACTGACTCCGATGGGGAACACTGACCTCGACGTGCCACGTTGACCCCGATGGTCCACGCTGACTCCGATGGGGCACACAGACACTTATGGGCCACACTGACTCTGATGGGGCCACACTGATTCTGATGGGCAACACTGACTGCGATGGGCCTCACTGACTCTGATGGGCCACACTGACTCGGATGCGGAACATTGACCACGATGGGGCACAGTGAATCTGATGGGACCACATTGACTCTGATGGGACCACACTGACTCTGATGGAGCACACTGACTTTGATGGACCACACTGACCCTGATGGGGCCACACTGACTCTGATAGGTCACACTGACCTTGATGGGGCCACACTGACTCCGATGGGCACACTGACTCCGATGGGCCACACTGACCCCGAAGGGCCACACTCTCCCCAATGGGCCACAGTGACTGCGATGGGCAACACTGACCACGATGGGGCACAGTGACTCTGATGGGACCACATTGACTCTGATGGACAAACTGACTCCGATGGGGCACACTGACTCCAATGGGGCCATACTGACCCCGATGGGCCACACTGACCCCTATGGGGCACACTGACTCTGATGGGCCACACTGAACCCGAAGGGACACACTGACTCCGATGGGGCCCACTGACTCCGATGGGCCACACTGACCGCAATGGGCCACACTGACCGCAATGGGCCACACTAACCGCAATGGGCCACACTGACTCCGAGGGTCCACGCTGACTCCGATGGGTCACACTGACTCCAATTGGGCACACTGACTCCGATGGGCCACACTGACCCCGATGGGAACAGTGACCCCGATGGGCCACACTGACTCCGATGGGGCACACTGACCTTGATGGATCACACTGAAAGCGATGGGTCGCACTCTCTCCGATGGGCCACACTGACTCCGATGGGGCACACTGAATCCGATGGGCCACACTGACTCCGATGGGGCACACTGACCCCGATGGGGCACACTGACGCCGATGGGGAACACTGACCCCAATTGGCCACAGTGACCCTGATGGTGAACACTGACTCCGATGGGACACCCTGACACTGATGGGGCCACACTGACCCCGATGTGACACACTGACCCCAATGGACACACTGACCCCGATGGGACACACTGACTCCGATGGGACACACTGACTCCGATGTGGCACACTGAACCCGATGGGGCACACTGACCCTGATTGGGAACACTGAGTCCGATGGGGCACACTGACCCCGATGGGGAGCACTGACCCCGATGGGCCACACTGACCCCGATGGGGCACACTGACGCCGATGGGGAACACTGACCCCGATTGGCCACACTGACCACGATGGTGAACACTGACTGCGATGGGCCACAGTTACTCTGATGGGCCAGACTGACTCTGATGGACCACACTGACCGCGATGGGCCACACTGACCGCGATGGGCCACACTGACCCCGATGGGGCACACTGACCCAGATGGGGTACACTGACTCTGATGGGCCACACTGAACCCGATGGGACACACTGACTCCGATGGGGAACACTGACCTCGATGGGCCACGTTGACCCCGATGGTCCACGCTGACTCCGATGGGGCACGCTGACCCTGATGGGTCACACTGACTCTGATGGGCTGCACTGACCACGATGGGCCACACTGACTGCGATGGGCCACACTGACTCCGATTGGGCACACAGATTCTTATGGGCCACACTGACTCTGATTGGGCCACACTGACCGCGATGGGCCACACTAACCGCGATGGGCCACACTGACCCCGATGGATAACACTGACCCCAATGGGGCACACTGACCCCGATGGGGCACACTGACCCTGATGGGGAACACTGAGTCCGATGGGGCACACTGACCCCGATGGGGAGCACTGACCCCGATGGGGCACACTGACGCCGATGGGAAACACTGACCCCGATTGGCCACACTGACCCCGATGGTGAACACTGACTCCGATGGGACACCCTGACACTGATGGGGCCACACTGACCCCGATGTGACACACTGACCCCAATGGACACACTGACCCCGATGGGACACACTGACTCCGATGGGACACACTGACTCCGATGGGGCACACTGAACCCGATGGGGCACACTGACCCTGATGTGTCACACTGACTCTGATGGGCCACACTGACCCCGATGGGGAACACTGACTTCGAGGGGCCACACTGACTCCGATGGGCCACACTGACTCCAATGGGGCCACACTGACCACGATGGGCCACACTGACCCCGATGGGGCACACTGACTCTGATGGGCCACACTGATTCTGATGGGACCACACTGTTTCTGATGGGCCACACTGACTGCGATGGCCACAGTGACTCTGATGGGCCAGACTGACTCTGATGGGCCACACTGACCCCGATGGGGCACACTGACTCTGATGGGCCACACTGAACCCGATGGGACACATGACTCCGATGGGGAACACTGACCTCGACGTGCCATGTTGACCCCGATGGTCCACGCTGACTCCGATGGGGCACACAGACACTTATGGGCCACACTGACTCTGATGGGGCCACACTGATTCTGATGGGCAACACTGACTGCGATGGGCCTCACTGACTCTGATGGGCCACACTGACTCGGATGCGGAACATTGACCACGATGGGGCACAGTGAATCTGATGTAACCACATTGACTCTGATGGGACCACACTGACTCTGATGGAGCACACTGACTTTGATGGACCACACTGACCCTGATGGGGCCACACTGACTCTGATAGGTCACACTGACCTTGATGGGGCCACACTGACTCCGATGGGCACACTGACTCCGATGGGCCACACTGACCCCGAAGGGCCACACTCTCCCCAATGGGCCACAGTGACTGCGATGGGCAACACTGACCACGATGGGGCACAGTGACTCTGATGGGACCACATTGACTCTGATGGACAAACTGACTCCGATGGGGCACACTGACTCCAATGGGGCCATACTGACCCCGATGGGCCACACTGACCCCTATGGGGCACACTGACTCTGATGGGCCACACTGAACCCGAAGGGACACACTGACTCCGATGGGGCCCACTGACTCCGATGGGCCACACTGACCGCAATGGGCCACACTAACCGCAATGGGCCACACTGACTCCGAGGGTCCACGCTGACTCCGATGGGTCACACTGACTCCAATTGGGCACACTGACTCCGATGGGCCACACTGCCCCCGATGGGAACAGTGACCCCGATGGGCCACACTGACTCCGATGGGGCACACTGACCTTGATGGATCACACTGAAAGCGATGGGTCGCACTCTCTCCGATGGGCCACACTGACTCCGATGGGGCACACTGAATCCGATGGGCCACACTGACTCCGATGGGGCACACTGACCCCGATGGGGCACACTGACCCTGATGGGGAACACTGAGTCTGATGGGGCACACTGACCCCGATGGGGAGCACTGACCCCGATGGGGCACACTGACGCCGATGGGGAACACTGACCCCAATTGGCCACACTGACCCTGATGGTGAACACTGACTCCGATGGGACACCCTGACACTGATGGGGCCACACTGACCCCGATGTGACACACTGACCCCAATGGACACACTGACCCCGATGGGACACACTGACTCCGATGGGACACACTGACTCCGATGTGGCACACTGAACCCGATGGGGCACACTGACCCTGATTGGGAACACTGAGTCCGATGGGGCACACTGACCCCGATGGGGAGCACTGACCCCGATGGGCCACACTGACCCCGATGGGGCACACTGACGCCGATGGGGAACACTGACCCCGATTGGCCACACTGACCACGATGGTGAACACTGACTCCGATGGGACACCTTGACACTGATGGGGCCACACTGACCCCGATGTGACACACTGACCCCAATAGACACACTGACCCCGTCGGGACACACTGACTCTGATGGGACACACTGACTCCGATGGGGCACACTGAACCCGATTGGGCACACTGACCCTGATGTGTCACACTGACTCTGATGGGCCACACTGACCCCGATGGGGAACACTGACTTCGAGGGGCCACACTGACTCCGATGGGCCACATTGAATCTGATGGACAAACTGACTCCGATGGGCCACACTGACTCCAATGGGGCCACACTGACCACCATGGGCCACACTGACCCCGATGGGGCACACTGACTCTGATGGGCCACACTGTGTCTGATGGGGCCACACTGACTGCGATGGGCCACAGTTACTCTGATGGGCCAGACTGACTCTGATGGACCACACTGACCGCGATGGGCCACACTGACCGCGATGGGCCACACTGACCCCGATGGGGCACACTGACCCAGATGGGGTACACTGACTCTGATGGGCCACACTGAACCCGATGGGACACACTGACTCCGATGGGGAACACTGACCTCGATGGGCCACGTTGACCCCGATGGTCCACGCTGACTCCGATGGGGCACGCTGACCCTGATGGGTCACACTGACTCTGATGGGCTGCACTGACCACGATGGGCCACACTGACTGCGATGGGCCACACTGACTCCGATTGGGCACACAGATTCTTATGGGCCACACTGACTCTGATTGGGCCACACTGACCGCGATGGGCCACACTAACCGCGATGGGCCACACTGACCCCGATGGATAACACTGACCCCAATGGGGCACACTGACTCTGATGGGCCACACTGAACCCGATGGGCCACACTGACTCCAATGGGGCCACACTGACCCCGATAGGGCACACGGAGACTGATGGGCCACACTGACTCAGATGGACAAACTGACTCCGATGGGACACACTGACCCCGATGGGGAACACTGACTTCGAGGGGCTACGCTGACTCCGATGGGCCACATTGAATCTGATGGACAAACTGACTCCGATCGGACACACTGACTCCGATGGGCCACACTGACTCCAATGGGGCCACACTGACCACGATGGCCCACACTGACCCCGATGGGGCACACTGACTCTGATGGGCCACACTGATTCTGATGGGGCCACACTGTTTCTGATGGGCCACACTGACTGCGATGGCCACAGTGACTCTGATGGGCCAGACTGACTCTGATGGGCCACACTGACCGCGATGGGCCACACTGACCGCGATGGGCCACACTGACCCCGATGGGGCACACTGACCCCGATGGGGCACACTGACTCTGATGGGCCACACTGAACCCGATGGGACACACTGACTCCGATGGGGAACACTGACCTCGACGTGCCACGTTGACCCCGATGGTCCACGCTGACTCCGATGGGGCACACAGACACTTATGGGCCACACTGACTCTGATGGGGCCACACTGATTCTGATGGGCAACACTGACTGCGATGGGCCTCACTGACTCTGATGGGCCACACTGACTCGGATGCGGAACATTGACCACGATGGGGCACAGTGAATCTGATGGGACCACATTGACTCTGATGGGACCACACTGACTCTGATGGAGCACACTGACTTTGATGGACCACACTGACCCTGATGGGGCCACACTGACTCTGATAGGTCACACTGACCTTGATGGGGCCACACTGACTCCGATGGGCACACTGACTCCGATGGGCCACACTGACCCCGAAGGGCCACACTCTCCCCAATGGGCCACAGTGACTGCGATGGGCAACACTGACCACGATGGGGCACAGTGACTCTGATGGGACCACATTGACTCTGATGGACAAACTGACTCCGATGGGGCACACTGACTCCAATGGGGCCATACTGACCCACCCCTATGGGGCACACTGACTCTGATGGGCCACACTGAACCCGAAGGGACACACTGACTCCGATGGGGCCCACTGACTCCGATGGGCCACACTGACCGCAATGGGCCACACTAACCGCAATGGGCCACACTGACTCCGAGGGTCCACGCTGACTCCGATGGGTCACACTGACTCCAATTGGGCACACTGACTCCGATGGGCCACACTGACCCCGATGGGAACAGTGACCCCGATGGGCCACACTGACTCCGATGGGGCACACTGACCTTGATGGATCACACTGAAAGCGATGGGTCGCACTCTCTCCGATGGGCCACACTGACTCCGATGGGGCACACTGAATCCGATGGGCCACACTGACTCCGATGGGGCACACTGACCCCGATGGGGCACACTGACGCCGATGGGGAACACTGACCCCAATTGGCCACACTGACCCTGATGGTGAACACTGACTCCGATGGGACACCCTGACACTGATGGGGCCACACTGACCCCGATGTGACACACTGACCCCAATGGACACACTGACCCCGATGGGACACACTGACTCCGATGGGACACAATGACTCCGATGTGGCACACTGAACCCGATGGGGCACACTGACCCTGATTGGGAACACTGAGTCCGATGGGGCACACTGACCCCGATGGGGAGCACTGACCCCGATGGGCCACACTGACCCCGATGGGGCACACTGACGCCGATGGGGAACACTGACCCCGATTGGCCACACTGACCACGATGGTGAACACTGACTGCGATGGGCCACAGTTACTCTGATGGGCCAGACTGACTCTGATGGACCACACTGACCGCGATGGGCCACACTGACCGCGATGGGCCACACTGACCCCGATGGGGCACACTGACCCAGATGGGGTACACTGACTCTGATGGGCCACACTGAACCCGATGGGACACACTGACTCCGATGGGGAACACTGACCTCGATGGGCCACGTTGACCCCGATGGTCCACGCTGACTCCGATGGGGCACGCTGACCCTGATGGGTCACACTGACTCTGATGGGCTGCACTGACCACGATGGGCCACACTGACTGCGATGGGCCACACTGACTCCGATTGGGCACACAGATTCTTATGGGCCACACTGACTCTGATTGGGCCACACTGACCGCGATGGGCCACACTAACCGCGATGGGCCACACTGACCCCGATGGATAACACTGACCCCAATGGGGCACACTGACTCTGATGGGCCACACTGAACCCGATGGGCCACACTGACTCCAATGGGGCCACACTGACCCCGATAGGGCACACGGACACTGATGGGCCACACTGACTCAGATGGACAAACTGACTCCGATGGGACACACTGACCCCGATGGGGAACACTGACTTCGAGGGGCTACGCTGACTCCGATGGGCCACATTGAATCTGATGGACAAACTGACTCCGATCGGACACACTGACTCCGATGGGCCACACTGACTCCAATGGGGCCACACTGACCACGATGGCCCACACTGACCCCGATGGGGCACACTGACTCTGATGGGCCACACTGATTCTGATGGGGCCACACTGTTTCTGATGGGCCACACTGACTGCGATGGCCACAGTGACTCTGATGGGCCAGACTGACTCTGATGGGCCACACTGACCGCGATGGGCCACACTGACCGCGATGGGCCACACTGACCCCGATGGGGCACACTGACCCCGATGGGGCACACTGACTCTGATGGGCCACACTGAACCCGATGGGACACACTGACTCCGATGGGGAACACTGACCTCGACGTGCCACGTTGACCCCGATGGTCCACGCTGACTCCGATGGGGCACACAGACACTTATGGGCCACACTGACTCTGATGGGGCCACACTGATTCTGATGGGCAACGCTGACTGCGATGGGCCTCACTGACTCTGATGGGCCACACTGACTCGGATGCGGAACATTGACCACGATGGGGCACAGTGAATCTGATGGGACCACATTGACTCTGATGGGACCACACTGACTCTGATGGAGCACACTGACTTTGATGGACCACACTGACCCTGATGGGGCCACACTGACTCTGATAGGTCACACTGACCTTGATGGGGCCACACTGACTCCGATGGGCACACTGACTCCGATGGGCCACACTGACCCCGAAGGGCCACACTCTCCCCAATGGGCCACAGTGACTGCGATGGGCAACACTGACCACGATGGGGCACAGTGACTCTGATGGGACCACATTGACTCTGATGGACAAACTGACTCCGATGGGGCACACTGACTCCAATGGGGCCATACTGACCCCGATGGGCCACACTGACCCCTATGGGGCACACTGACTCTGATGGGCCACACTGAACCCGAAGGGACACACTGACTCCGATGGGGCCCACTGACTCCGATGGGCCACACTGACCGCAATGGGCCACACTAACCGCAATGGGCCACACTGACTCCGAGGGTCCACGCTGACTCCGATGGGTCACACTGACTCCAATTGGGCACACTGACTCCGATGGGCCACACTGACCCCGATGGGAACAGTGACCCCGATGGGCCACACTGACTCCGATGGGGCACACTGACCTTGATGGATCACACTGAAAGCGATGGGTCGCACTCTCTCCGATGGGCCACACTGACTCCGATGGGGCACACTGAATCCGATGGGCCACACTGACTCCGATGGGGCACACTGACCCCGATGGGGCACACTGACCCTGATGGGGAACACTGAGTCTGATGGGGCACACTGACCCCGATGGGGAGCACTGACCCCGATGGGGCACACTGACGCCGATGGGGAACACTGACCCCAATTGGCCACACTGACCCTGATGGTGAACACTGACTCCGATGGGACACCCTGACACTGATGGGGCCACACTGACCCCGATGTGACACACTGACCCCAATGGACACACTGACCCCGATGGGACACACTGACTCCGATGGGACACACTGACTCCGATGTGGCACACTGAACCCGATGGGGCACACTGACCCTGATTGGGAACACTGAGTCCGATGGGGCACACTGACCCCGATGGGGAGCACTGACCCCGATGGGCCACACTGACCCCGATGGGGCACACTGACGCCGATGGGGAACACTGACCCCGATTGGCCACACTGACCACGATGGTGAACACTGACTCCGATGGGACACCTTGACACTGATGGGGCCACACTGACCCCGATGTGACACACTGACCCCAATAGACACACTGACCCCGATGGGACACACTGACTCTGATGGGACACACTGACTCCGATGGGGCACACTGAACCCGATTGGGCACACTGACCCTGATGTGTCACACTGACTCTGATGGGCCACACTGACCCCGATGGGGAACACTGACTTCGAGGGGCCACACTGACTCCGATGGGCCACATTGAATCTGATGGACAAACTGACTCCGATGGGCCACACTGACTCCAATGGGGCCACACTGACCACCATGGGCCACACTGACCCCGATGGGGCACACTGACTCTGATGGGCCACACTGTGTCTGATGGGGCCACACTGTTTCTCATGGGCCACACTGACTGCGATGGGCCACAGTTACTCTGATGGGCCAGACTGACTCTGATGGACCACACTGACCGCGATGGGCCACACTGACCGCGATGGGCCACACTGACCCCGATGGGGCACACTGACCCAGATGGGGTACACTGACTCTGATGGGCCACACTGAACCCGATGGGACACACTGACTCCGATGGGGAACACTGACCTCGATGGGCCACGTTGACCCCGATGGTCCACGCTGACTCCGATGGGGCACGCTGACCCTGATGGGTCACACTGACTCTGATGGGCTGCACTGACCACGATGGGCCACACTGACTGCGATGGGCCACACTGACTCCGATTGGGCACACAGATTCTTATGGGCCACACTGACTCTGATTGGGCCACACTGACCGCGATGGGCCACACTAACCGCGATGGGCCACACTGACCCCGATGGATAACACTGACCCCAATGGGGCACACTGACTCTGATGGGCCACACTGAACCCGATGGGCCACACTGACTCCAATGGGGCCACACTGACCCCGATAGGGCACACGGACACTGATGGGCCACACTGACTCAGATGGACAAACTGACTCCGATGGGACACACTGACCCCGATGGGGAACACTGACTTCGAGGGGCTACGCTGACTCCGATGGGCCACATTGAATCTGATGGACAAACTAACTCCGATCGGACACACTGACTCCGATGGGCCACACTGACTCCAATGGGGCCACACTGACCACGATGGCCCACACTGACCCCGATGGGGCACACTGACTCTGATGGGCCACACTGATTCTGATGGGGCCACACTGTTTCTGATGGGCCACACTGACTGCGATGGCCACAGTGACTCTGATGGGCCAGACTGACTCTGATGGGCCACACTGACCGCGATGGGCCACACTGACCGCGATGGGCCACACTGACCCCGATGGGGCACACTGACCCCGATGGGGCACACTGACTCTGATGGGCCACACTGAACCCGATGGGACACACTGACTCCGATGGGGAACACTGACCTCGATGGGCCACGTTGACCCCGATGGTCCACGCTGACTCCGATTGGGCACGCTGACCCTGATGGGTCACACTGACTCTGATGGGCTGCACTGACCACGATGGGCCACACTGACTGCGATGGGCCACACTGACTCCGATTGGGCACACAGATTCTTATGGGCCACACTGACTCTGATTGGGCCACACTGACCGCGATGGACCACACTAACCGCGATGGGCCACACTGACCCCGATGGATAACACTGACCCCGATGGGGCACACTGACTCTGATGGGCCACACTGAACCCGATGGGCCACACTGACTCCAATGGGGCCACACTGACCCCGATAGGGCACACGGACACTGATGGGCCACACTGACTCAGATGGACAAACTTTCTCCGATGGGACACACTGACTCCAAGGGCCACACTGACTCCAATGGGGCCACACTGACCCCGATGGGCCACACTGACCCCAATGGGGCACACAGACTATGATGGGCCACACTGACTCTGATGGGGCCACACTGATTCTGATGGGCCAGACTGACTCCGATGCGGCACACTGACTCCGATGGGCCACATTGACTCTGATGGACAAACTGACTCCGATGGGACACACTGACTCCGAAGGGCCACACTGACTCCGAAGGGCCACACTGACTCCAATGGGGCCACACTGTCCCCGATGGGCCACACTGACCCCGATGGGGCACACTGACTCTGATGGGCCACACTGATTCTGATGGGGCCACACTGTTTCTGATGGGCCACACTGACTGCGATGGCCACAGTGACTCTGATGGGCTAGACTGACTCTGATGGGCCAGACTGACTCTGATGGGCCACACTGAATCCGATGGGCCACACAGATTCCGATGGGGCACACTGAATCCGATGGGGCACACTGACTCCGATGGGGCACACTGACCCCGATGGGGAACAGTGACCCCGATGGGCCACACTGACTCCTATGGGGCACACTGACCCTGATGGATCACACTGACTCTGATGGGCCACACTGACCCGGATGGGGCACACTGACCCCGATGGGGCACACTGACCCCGATGGGCCACACTGAAAGTGATGGGCCACACTGAAAGTGATGGGCCGCACTGTCTCCGATGGGCCACACTGACTCCGATGGGGCACACTGACCCCGAAGGGCCACACTGACCCCAATGGGGCACACAGACTATGATGGGCCACACTGACTCTGATGGGGCCACACTGATTCTGATGGGCCAGACTGACTCCGATGGGGCACACTGACCCGGATAGGGCCACATTGACTCTGATGGACAAACTGACTCCGATGGGACACACTGACTCCGAAGGGCCACACTGACTCCAATGGGGCCACACTGTCCCCGATGGGCCACACTGACTCCGATGGGGCACACTGAATCCGATGGGCCACACAGATTCCGATGGGGCACACTGAATCCAATGGGGCACACTGACTCCGATGGGGCACACTGACCCCGATGGGGAACAGTGACCCCGATGGGCCACACTGACTCCAATGGGGCACACTGACCCTGATGGATCACACTGACTCTGATGGGCCACACTGACCCGGATGGGGCACACTGACCCTGATGGGGCACACTGACCCCGATGGGCCACACTGAAAGCGATGGGCCGCACTGTCTCCGATGGGCTACACTGACTCCGATGGGGCACATTGAATCCGATGGGCCACACTGACTCCGATGGGGCACACTGACCCCGATGGGGCACACTGACCCTGATGGGGAACACTGACCCCGATGGGACACACTGACTCCGATGGGACACACTGAGTCCGATGGGGCACACTGACCCCGATGGGCAACACTGACCCCGATGGGCCACACTGACTCTGATGGACCACACTGACTCCGAGGGGCCACGCTGACTCCGAATGGCCACATTGACTCTGATGGACAAACTGACTCCGATGGGACACACTGACTCCGAAGGGCCACACTGACTCCAATGGGGCCACACTGTCCCCGATGGGCCACACTGACCCCGATGGGGCACACTGACTCTGATGGGCCACACTGATTCTGATGGGGCCACACTGTTTCTGATGGGCCACACTGACTGCGATGGCCACAGTGACTCTGATGGGCCAGACTGACTCTGATGGGCCACACTGAATCCGATGGGCCACACAGATTCCGATGGGGCACACTGAATCCGATGGGGCACACTGACTCCGATGGGCCACACTGACTCCGATGGGGCACACTGACCCTGATGGATCACACTGACTCTGATGGGCCACACTGACCCGGATGGGGCACACTGACCCCGATGGGGCACACTGACCCCGATGGGCCACACTGAAAGCGATGGGCCGCACTGTCTCCGATGGGCCACACTGACTCCGATGGGGCACACTGACCCCGAAGGGCCACACTGACCCCAATGGGGCACACAGACTATGATGGGCCACACTGACTCTGATGGGGCCACACTGATTCTGATGGGCCAGACTGACTCCGATGGGGCAGACTGACTCCGATGGGCCACATTGACTCTGATGGACAAACTGACTCCGATGGGACACACTGACTCCGAAGGGCCACACTGACTCCAATGGGGCCACACTGTCCCCGATGGGCCACACTGACTCCGATTGGGCACACTGAATCCGATGGGCCACACAGATTCCGATGGGGCACACTGAATCCGATGGGCTACACTGACTCCGATGGGCCACACTGACTCCGATGGGGAACAGTGACCCCGATGGGGCACACTGACCCTGATGGGGAACACTGACCCCGATGGGACACACTGACTCCGATGGGACACACTGAGTCCGATGGGGCACACTGACCCCGATGGGCAACACTGACCCCGATGGGCCACACTGACTCTGATGGACCACACTGACTCCGAGGGGCCACGCTGACTCCGAATGGCCACATTGACTCTGATGGACAAACTGACTCCGATGGGACACACTGACTCCGATGGACCACCCTGACTCCAATGGGGCCACACTGACCCTGATGGGCCACACTGACTCCGATGGGCCACACTGACTGCGATGGGCCACACTGACTGCGATGGGCAACACTGACCACAATGGGGCACAGTGGCTCTGATGGGACCACATTGACTCTAATGGGACCACACTGACTCTGATGGGACCACACTGACTCCGATGGGGCACACTGAATCCAACGGGCCACACTGATTCCGATGGGCCACACTGAGACCGATGGGAAACACTGACTCCGATGGGGCACACTGACTCCAATGGGGCACACTGACTCCGATGGGCCACACTGACCCCGATGGGTCACTCTGACCCCGATTGTCCACACTGACTGCGATGGGCCACACTGACTCCGATTGGGCACACTGACTCTGATGGGTCACACTGACTTTGATGAGGCCACACTAATTATGATGGGCATCATTGACTGCGATGGGTCACGCTGACTGCGATGGGCCACCATGACTCTGATGGGCCACACTGACTCGGATGGGAAACACTGACCACGATGGGGCACAATGACTCTGATGGGATCACATTGACTCTGATGGGACCACACTGACTCTGATGGACCACACTGACCCTGATGGGGCCACACTGACTCCAATGGACACACTGACTCCGATGGGGAACACTGACCCCGATGGGGCACAGTGACTCTGATGGGACCACATTGACTCTGATGGGACCACACTGACTCTGATGGGACACACTGACTCCGATGGACTACACTGACCCTGCTGGGGCAACACTGTCTCTGATGGGTCACATTGACCCTGATGGAGCCACACTGACTCCGATGGGCCACATTGACTCTGATGGACAAACTGACTCCGATGGGCCACACTGACTCCAATGGGGCCACACTGACCGCGATGGGCCACACTGACCCGATGGGGCACACTGACTCTGATGGGCCACACTGATTCTGATGGGGCACACTGACTGAGATGGGCCACAGTGACTCTGATTGGCTAGACTGACTTCGATGGGCCACACTGACCGCGATGGGCCACACTGATTCCGATCGGCCACACTGACCCGATGGGGCACACTGACTCTGATGGGGCCACACTGATTCTGATGGGCCACACTGACTGAGATGGGCCACAGTGACTCTGATTGGCTAGACTGACTTCGATGGGCCACACTGACCGCGATGGGCCACACTGATTCCGATGGGGCGCACTGGATCCGATGGGCCACACTGATTCCGATGGGCCACACTGAACCCGATGGGACTCACTAACTCCGATGGGCCACACTGACCCCGATGGGACACAATGACCCCGATGGGGCACACTGAATCCGATGGGGCACACTGAATCCGACGGGCCACACTGATTCCGATGGGCCACACTGAGACCGATCGGACACACTGACTCCGATGGGCACACTGACCCCTATGGGGAACAGAGACCCCGATGGGCCACACTGACTCCGATGGGGCACACTGACCCTGTTGGGTCTCACTGACTCTGATGGGCCACACTGACCCCGATGGGGCACACTGACCCCGATGGGCCACACTGACTGCGATGGGCCACACTGACTCCGATTGGGCACACTGACTCTGATGGGCCACACTGACTTTGATGAGGCCACACTAATTCTGATGGGCAACACTGACTGCGATGGGCCACACTGACTGCGATGGGCCACACTGACTCTGATGGGCCACACTGACTCGGATGGGGAACACTGACACCGATGGGCTCCACTGACCCCGATGGGGAAAACTGACTCCGGTGGGCCACACTGACCCCGATGGGCACCCTGACTCCGATTAGTCACACTGACTCTGATGGGCCACACTGATCGAATGGGACCACACTGATTCCGATGGGGCCATACTGATTCTGTTTGGCCACACTGACTGCGATGGGGAACACTGACCCCGATGGACCACACTGACTCCGATGGGGCACGCTGACCCTGATGGGTCACACTGACTGCGATGGGTCACACTGACTGCGATAGGCCACACTGACTCTGATGGGCCACACTGACTCGGATGGGGAACACTGACCCCGATGGGCCACACTGACCCGATGGGCCACACTGACTGCGATGGGCAACACTGACCACGATGGGGCACAGTGACTCTGATGGGACCATATTGACTCTGATGGGACCACACTGACTCTGATGGACCACACTGACCCTGATGCGTCCACACTGACTCTGATGGGTCACACTTACACTGATGGGGCCACACTGACTCCGATGGGCCACATTGACTCTGATGGACAAACTGACTCCGATGGGACACACTGACTCCGAAGGGCCACACTGACTCCAATGGGGCCACACTGACCCCGATGGGCCACACTGACCCCGATGGGGCACACTGACCTCGAAGGGGCACACTGACTCTGATGGGCCACACTGACCCCAATGGGCCACACTGACTCCGATGTGGCCACACTGACTCTGATGGGCCACACTGACTCCGATGCCTCTCTCCTGGGTGATTGTAAACAGGCGACACTGCAGTGTGAATCCTAGTCCTTACTACTGCTGAACCACACAGCTTTCACACCATTCGCCCATGAATCTGTGATTCAGACCTGCAGTATTCCACATTAAAAATGTCCAACAGGGTCTTGAGATCACAAGAAAAACGACTAGGACAATTATTCGATATTAGACTGCATACTGCCTTCACACACCAACTCCTTCAACACCTCTTTGACACACATAGCAGCACGATCCACAACAAGTTCAGCTCCTTCAGTTTCTCCACCAATGAGCAACTCAGTGATGGGACAGACCAGCAGTACTTTAAATTCGTCATGTCCAACAGGACATAAAAAATATGTTTATAAAAGACACATCTGGTTGACCCTGTAGAGCCACTGCGATCGAATATGCCACCTTCTTTGTCCAGCATCCCTCTCATGTCTCTATAATTCCCTTTACTCCATTGTACTGACACATCTGACTTTATCTTCTCCCTCTCAAGCTGCAGGGTAAATTCTATCATATTACAATCACTGCCTCCTAAAGGTTCCTGTACTTAAAATTTCCTAATCAAATCTGGTTCATTACACAGCCCAATCCAGAAATTCCTTTTCCCTGAGAGGGCTCAACCACAAGCTGCTCTAAAAGGCCATCTCATAAGCATTCTCTTGGTATCTAGCACCAACCCGATTTTCCAAATCTACCTGCATATTGAAATCCCACATAACTATAGTAACATTGCCCTTTTTACATGCCTTTTCTATCTCTGTTTGCAATTTGTATCTTACATCTAGATACTGTTTGGAAGCCTGTATATAACTCCCATTAGGGTCTTTTTACCCTTGCAGTTTCTTAACTCTAACAACAAGGATTTCATTTCCATGTCACCTCTCTCTAAAGATTTGATTTCATTTTTTACCAACAGAGTCACCCCACCTCCTCTGCCTACCTTCCTGTCCTTTTGATATAGTGTGTATCCTTGGATGTTAAGCTCCCAACTATGATCTTCTTTTAGCCATGACTGAGTGATGCCCACAATGTCATGCCTGCCAATCTCTAACTGTGCTACAAGATCATCTAACTTTTCCGTATATTGTGTGTATTCAACTATAACACCTTCAGTATTGTATACGTTGACCTTTTTGATTAATCTCCCATGTTACACTTCAACTCATCCCACTGACTGCAATACTGCCCGATCATCTGCCTGTCCTTCCTCACAGTCTCACTCCACACTGAACCTACTTGTATAACAACTGCCCAGTTCTTAGCTCTACCACTCCAGATCCCATCCCCTTCCAAATTAGTTTAAACCTTCCCCTAAAGCTCCAGCAAATATTGGTCCTCCTTATGTTCAGGTGTAACCCATCTTTTTGTACAGGTCATACCTTGCCCGGAAGAGATCCAATAATCCAGAAATCTGAAACCCTGCCACCTGCACCATTTCTTCAGTGCACATTCATTGCCAAATCATCCCATTCTTACCCTCACTGGGGCATGGGACGGGCAGCAATTCAGAGATTACCACCCTGGAAGTCTTGCTTTTCAGCTTTCTACCTAACTCCCCATATTCTCCACTCAGGAAGGACCCTTTTTCTACCCATGTCAATGGTACCGCTATATTCTCAACTTCCAGCTGCTCACTCATAATAAAGGACTGTCGTTCTCTCTTCTCTCACCTACTATTGGAAAAAAGATTCAAAAGTTAATAACATGCACCACCAGGCTCAAGGTCAGCTTTCATCCCACAGTTATTGGACCACTCATAAGCTGAAAGCTGAATTCTTGATCTTCCAGTTGATTTCATCGTGACTTTATTTGTGCTTTTTCCTCTGTAACTGCAGCTCTATATTCTGCATTCTCTATTCCTTATCAGTACCCTGATGTATTTACGTATGAAATAATCTGACTGGACGACTTACAAATAAATGTTTTTCACTCTATCTCAGTACAAAAGACAATATAATAATAAATCAAAACCAAGTTGTACAGCATTCTGACCTGGAAATGGATCACTGTTTGTTCATCAGCACCAGGTCTCCTGGATCTCTCTTCTAACAGCACCAAGGGTCTGCAGCAATTCAGGAAGGTGACTCACCACGTCTCAAGGCGAAATAGAATGGGTAATAAGTGCTGGTCTTATTGGCAATGCCCAGATCCCAAAAATAGCCTGAAGAAATAGCACTTGGAAATCCGGTGCTTATACAGTCAGAACACTCCTGAAGAGTTTAGAAGCGATCTTAGTGGTGTCACTCTGGAATTTGAAGTATTTTTGTATATCGGTGACCTAGATCTTACAATTGACAGTAACTCAATTTTGATTTGAGGTTTCATTTATGGTAGTCCCTCATTTATTAGCAAAAGCGGCACAGTAAAACAGCAATTGTAACTCAGATTTTCCAAATATAATGTGGTTCCAGCACGGTTAAGCATAAAGCAAGCACTTCTATGTCATCATGCAAAACCGGCAGCTGTAGGTTTTAACAAAATAGCAGAGATGTTTTATGTTTAAGAAAAAACCACAGCAACTCATTTATTGAACAGCAAAAACTGAACACAAAGCGCCCTAACAGTCCTTTACGTAATTATGTCTTCACATCAGATCAGCCTTTTAACGAGAAACCTCCAACTCTATGTCAATGATTGGGAATTTTGCATGTTTCAACCAATTACATTAACCTACACAGGCCATCCCCCAGAATTCACCAAAATTGGTCTTGGTGAACCTGTGAGAACTCAGACGAGCTGCCCAGCTTGGGTCCTATGTTCCGTGGGTGGAGGAACAGCAAGTGCCTCTGGCTCGTCTAGAGGTGTGTTGACACGCTCATGGTTATATCATGACAGCAGGGGCATGGTAGCGGAATCGTCCAAGTCTTGGTGGGTAGTTTTAAGGTGAACTACCAAAATATGTTCAGGTTTACCCTTCTTATCTAAGATAAAAGTCTTTTCTCTCCGTTCCAAAACATGGAAGAGGCTATCGTAAGGGGGCCTAAGGGGTTGTTGGTGTGCATCATCGCAGGCAGAAAGAAACGGGGCAGGATGTAGGTCAACAGGACCCATGAGTGTTGTATGCCATGATGGTAATTAGGAATAGGTGAAAAGAAATTGAATTCACAGAGGACGGTGGAACGCAGTTGAAAGGCCGGCCAGGTCATGCTGCCTGTATACCAACTCAGTCAAGGAAGACTGCAGGTCCTCTTTTGGAGCTGTTCTGAGCCCCAGCAGGACCCGTGGGAGATGATCATGCCAACACTCATCGGTCAGGGAGGTCCTCAGAGGAGCCTTTAAGGAGCGGTGAAACCACTCGCAGAGACGATTGGACTGCGGATGATACACCAAAGTGTGTCGTAGCCTAACTCCAAGGTTTTGGGCCATCGCAGCCCAGTGGTCTGATATGAATTTGGGACCATGGTCAGAGGAAATATCAGATGGGATGCTAACCAAGGAACTTAAGTGCACATGAATGCCTGAGCCACATCTGCAGCTGTCATCGATGCTAGGGGGACAACCTTTGGCCACCTGGTGGTACAGTCCACCATGGTAAGAGGTGTGTGAAGCTGCGGGGGGAAGAAGAGGGCCAACAAGGTCCACATAGATGTAGCCAAACCATGGTTCAGGGGCCTCTAAAAGTGCCAATGGTGCATGGGCATGACAGTTACGTCCTTACTAAGGGCATGCCACAGAAAGTTTAATGCAATCAGATTTGTGAGGACTTCCGGCCCTGATGCGAGAGGTCACGTATGGAGTTAAAAACAGTCCGCCTCCAGTTTTTGGGCACTATGGGGCAAGGGCAACCGGTTGAGACATCACACAGGAGAGAAGTAATAACTACCCTGAACTGAATGTCAGTCAAACAGTGGCCCATGACTGCTATTTGGTAAGCCTGGACCCTCTGCGTCAGTAGCTTGGTCAGCTGTCATGCTGCCATAGTCAACCCCTATGTGTATGACCTCAATGGCTGTGCGTGAGAGGCAACCAGCCACAGCTACTCGGATATGTAGGTCAAGTGGCATTGTTGTCATGCAGACCAAGGGTCTGATATTTTGCACGAGGGGTTTGTGGTCAATGAACACTATGAATTGCTGTCCCTCTAGAGGAAAAAGAAAATGGTGGCCAACCAGATAGGGACCGAGAAGATCACAGTCAAACATGCTGTACTTCCTTTCAGGAGGACAGAGCTGCCGGCTGAAGAAGGTAAGCAGCTCTGACCAACAGTTCATGCACAGCAGCAACAGCATAGAATGAGGTGTCAGTCGTAATGGCTATAGATGCGTTGGGGAGCTGGTGGGCCAGCAGGGTCATATTAGAAAGAGCTCCTTTGGTATCATCAAATACACTGGTCATGTTGACTGACCAGTCAAGCACTTGATTAGGGGGTATTGCCTTTAAGTGAATTATATAGGGGGGAAAATAAGTTCAGCAACTTGCGGAATGAAGCGGTGATAGAAATCCAGCATGCCTAAAAACTCCTGTAGTTTTTAGTAGTTCAGGGTGGTGGGAAATCTATAAAAGATCTAAAAACCTTTGATGGGAGGAGTTTCACACCTTCTGTGGAGATGCGATGGCCTGGAGAGTCAATGGCTGACAACCCAAACTGGCATTTAGCAGGGTTAATATTCAACCCGTGTTGGCTTAAGCACTGGAAAAGTGTGCAGAGATGAGATATGTGTTCAGATTTGGATGCAATGGCAACAGGTACGTCATCCAGGTAAACAAAAAGAAAATCTAAGTCTTTTAATACAGAGTCCATCAGCCATTGGAAGCTCTGTGCTGCATTTTTTCAGCCCAAATGGCATGCGTAGAAACTCAAAGAGGCCAAACAGGGTTATCACAGCCATTTTGGGAGTGTCCCCTGGGCACACAGGCACCAGATGGTAGCCCCTAACTAAATCGACTTTGGAAAAAAATTAACTTTTCGGCCAAACGTCGAAAAATCCTGAATGTGCGGGATTAGCTAATGATCGGGGTGGTGGCCTCGTCAATCACCACATGGGCAGCAACCACCATTGGACAGGAACCATATGGAGGGGCAAAGCCCAGGGACTGTTTGACCAGCATGCAATGCTAAGTCTTTCCAGGCTGGAAAACTCAATCTTCACAGTTGCCAGCTTTTCTGTGTCCAGTCTAGGTGCGTGGCATGGACTGGCGAGACAGTTGTAGAAATGTGCAGCTCGAGCTCATGTTTTGTGACTGTAGTGAAGAATACTACACTAGGGCTTGGTGAGGAATGGGAATTCACCCAGCAGTTGAGTAAACTGGTGCGTGTGCTTGACATCCACAAGCCAGCAGTTCTTAGAATCGTCTAATAGTCCTTGGGCTCACAGGGAATCTGCACTGAGCAGAGGTCTAGCCACTTTAGCCAGAACGAAGTCCTGGGTGCAACATCACCACTGATGCAGAGCATCACTCGTCATATCCTGTAGGTTGAATCCTGCTGCCATTGTCGGCCTCCAGTAAGTTCTTGTCACTCTTTGCCTTCTCATCAATAGGCAATGCAGGCAGCACACCCACTTGAGCACTCTTGTCACATAGGAACTGTCACCCTGAAAAGGCTACCTGTAATGAATTGTAGATTACCCTGGCAGTAACCTTCTACTGACTGTGACTTTATTTGCCAAAGCTTTAGTTGATTTGCTTTGAAATTCTAATAATCGCTTAAAATAATCAGCACTTTTACGTGTCATATGGCTGTGATTGGTAGTTAAGTGTCTTTTCAATTTTGCTAGAGACATTGCTGCATTTGTAAGTAGTTTGCCACAGACTAGGCACAATGGAATAGGACAACTGAGATCAGCAGTCCATGTAAAACCCATTGATAAGTGGCTTTCATTGTAAAGATGGACTGTTTGTGTCCATTGTTGCACTAGTCCAGTGAAATGACTCAGAAGATTGTAATTTTTCATCATTAACCCTCTCAGGATTGCCTGCAAGCCTAGGTCAAGAATCCTCCTCTTCATTCTCACACCTCCTCTTGAAAAATCGCCACACTAGACCATCCTTAGAATGAAAAGTTCCCTCCAATTTTCTACTACACAGTAGTTTGTTCGCTCTCATAAGTCAGTTGGCAGTGCGTAGGGGGAAGTTGAGGGCGGTAATTCAGAAGGGAGAGTATGACGTCACAGCTGAAGTTGGACAAATCCATTCAATGCTCAGAAAACGCACTTCACGCTCCTCATCAACCTACCACCTTCCCCTCTAAGCAAGACAGTGCTCACAAATTACCAACAGCCTCCCCTTTCTCACGTCAAATATTGAGAATGGACTCAAGCAAATAAACATGGTCCAACTGCATACTGCCGTACTGAGTTGAGGGACTTCCAACAAGTTTGCTAAAGGAGCTACTTGGTCACTGCCCAGCACTGCGAGTACTAGCATCGCGCATTGTGCAAAGTTCAGAAACTACGTTTTTTTTTAATCATGATCTCTAGCAGAACCCTTAGCGACCTCTCACAGAACCCTACGGTTCCGCGGAACTCCGATGGGAAACCCTGTCCTAGAGCATAGGGGTCACTAACATGGGTTTTCACAAATAGAATGGCAGAGACGTTTTACGTTTAAGAAAAAACAACAACAACTCATTTATTGATCAACAAAAACTGAACACAAAGTGTGCTAAAAATCCTTTATGTAATCACATCATCATGTCAGACCAGCCTCATAAAGTGAACTCAATGTCAGCAGTTGGGAATTATGTACATTTCCACCAACTGCATTACCCTACACAGCAAAACAAATGTGCAAGTGTTTGCATATAGCTATGCTGCCTAAGACTTTTGTATAGTACTGTATTTGTCAACATGGAGCTGAGAGCAAGTTTGTAAATCCGGCGGGAACAAAGAATGTTGAGAATGGCGAGGGTGCAGCACCACGAGAGGGGTGTGGGACAGGTGGTAGAGAAGGACTGTCAGGGGCAAGATGTGGTGCAATTGCAGACACACCCGGTCCTGAGGCACCAGGCAAGGTTATTTGATTGAAATATTGTGATATATTGGTAGCTCCGGTTGGCTACTTGGAAATTTGGTAGATCATCGAGCTTGACAAAATGTTTGCAGACGGTTTGGCTCCAACTGAGAAACCATCATCAGTGCGCAATGGAAGGTGTTGTCGCCTCAGAATGCCAGCTTATATACTCTGGGGTCCAAATGGATATTGATAAGGTGTCGTGATCTGGTTGGCTGGTTCAAAACACAGGGAACAGTTTAGCAGTAGAAGATTCTGATTGGCTAGCTTCGAGGGAGGTCAAATGGAAGTGTCTGATCCTGAGATAATTGGAAATTTGTTGATTGTTGATACTGTTATTGTTCCTCTTTTCTCTGTAAGGGTTCACATAGCAGATCTATGCCGCTGTTTTTGTTGATGGATCCTTCTGGAGAGAACAACGCTTTGAGAAATTTGCGTTCTTTTCTTGTTCTTGCTTGAGTCAAGACTCTGACTGTTGTCCAGATGAAAAGGTGTCCTTCCTTTTATATAGAGTATATCTTTGATATATATTTGATAAAAGTTATTTGATTCTAAACAATTGGTTTAATGGTCATTACAGAATATCTCTCCAGTTCTTCATGCTTCCTCTCCTCTCCCTTCTCCATTTCCCAACCATGATTCCCCCCTGCCTGCTCCCTTCCCACTCTCAGTCTACAAAAGAGACACATATCAGAATCCTCCAATGGCCTCAGAATTATGACCCTCATATTAGCCATTTCTGCTTTGGGAAAAAGTATTTGGCAATCCTCTTAATCTATGATTCTTATCATTGTATTCATCTCTATCAGGTCACTTCTCAACCTCCTTCATTCCCAAGAGAATAGCCCTAGCCCTAGATTCACCTCTTGACTGAACTAATGTCAGCTTTAGAGGCCACTGGTCTCAGTGTTGACCAACATTGTCTCCTAGTAAATGATAAATCAAGATTTTAAAATTCTTACCTTTGTTTTTGGATCTCCTCCCCCATCTCTATTATATCTTCCTAACCATAATGCTCCAATAATGCTCTTTGTCAACTTTGAATTTAAGCACTCTAAAAATGGTGCATGTGCCTTTGTTAAATTCCAAATTTCTTCCTTAAGAGCCCGAAACATGTGTGTAATATTTACATGATCAGAAAAAGTCAGCATAAATTTGAAAGAGTTTTCGAAGGGGCAACTAAAATCATTTGTAGGTTTTCTCTTGACTTGGATCCAGGAAGGTATTTGCTGAAGCCCCCCCCCCCCCACAAATAGACTGATAGCTAATGTAAAAATTGGTTAAATTAACATCAAATTATTGAACTGTCTAGGGAAGTGTCTGACGGGCAGGTAAAAGAATATTTAAATCAGCAGAATGTGGCTTAATTTTATTCCATGAGAATCTACATCAGGGCCATAACTATTCAATGTATTTATAAATACTTTTGATGAGGAAGAAGTTATGTATCCAAATTTGGTGATGATTCTAAGATAGGCTGCATTGTGCGCACTGTAGAAAAAGCATTGCATCACAAAGAGATTTTACTAGTTTGAACAAATAAGCCGAACTGTGGCAAATGAATTTCAATATAAACCACTCCTCCTGTAAAACCTAAAAAGGCTTTAACAATGTACATTTGAATGTGATAATCAGGAAGGTGTGGGACTCCAACAGACTTGTGGCTTCACATACACAGACTATGCACAAACAAAATTTTAAAAATAACTTGGGCACGTACTGAAATTAATTAAGTTGTCTGCTGAAATTGTGTCTCCAGGCAGTGGAAGGTGATATTTTTAGGTGCTTTGACAAGACTATACCTGGATTTACAACTGGCAATTGCAAACAGCACACTTCAGGAACGTTGGATTTGGTCTTTGAGGGATGCAGTATAGATTTACCAGAATGATAGCTGGCTTACAACAGTTAAGTTACCTGGAGGCATTATAAGAACAAACATTGTGTTTCATGTGCTTTTATATTCTTTTTTTCGATCTGAGCATCATTAACAGAGCCAGCATTTATTTACTTTCTCTAATTGCCCCTTGTGTGGGCACGTGGCCAAGTGGTTAAGGCATTGGACTAGTGACCTGAAGGTCATGAGTTCAAGCCCCAGCCGCAGGAACATGTTGTGTCCTTGAGCAAGGCACTTAACCACATATTGCTCTGCGACGACACTGGTGCCTACAGGTCCTAATGCCCTTCCCTTGGACAACATTGGTGTCATGGATTGGGGAGACTTGCAGCATGGGCAACTGCTGGCCTTCCATACAACCTTGCCCAGAGTGAAGACTTTCCAGGTGCAGATCTATGGTCTCGCAAGACTAACAGAAGCCTTTACTAATTGCCCCTGAAAAGATAATGGTATTAAGTGAACTCTAGGACACCTGCAGACCTTCATTTGAACTTTCCTGCACAGTGATGTTAGGTTGGGAGTCCTAGGGTTTACATTCAATGGTAATGAAGAACTGGTGATATACGCTCAGCAGACATTTTATTAGACACCTCCTGTACCTAATAAAGTGGCCAAACCATATGTTCGTGGTCTTCTGCTGGGTCACCCATCCACTTCAAGGTTCGACATGGGGTGCATTCAGAGATGTTCCTCTGCACACTATTGTTGTACGCATACTTATTCAGGTTACTGTCACTTTCCTGTCAGCTTGAAACCAGCCTGGCTATTCTCCTCTGACCTCTCTCATTAACAAGGAATTTTCAGCCACAGAAATGCTACTCACTTTATGTGTTTTTTTTTGTTTTTCACGCCATTCTCTTTAAACTTTAGAGTCCCTTGTGTATGAAAACCCAAGGAGATCAGCAGATTCTGAGATATTCAAGTCACCTCGTCTGGCACCAACAATCATACCACCATCAAAGTCACTTAGACCACATTCCATCCTCCACTTTGATGTTTGGTCTGAGCAACAGCTGAACCTCTTGACCATGTCTGCATTCTTTTATGCTTTGAGTTGTTGCCACATATTGTCTGATTAGATATTTGCATTAAAGAGCAGGTGTATAGGTATTCAAATAAAGTGGCCACTGAGTGTATTCCCAGCAGTATAGTATGCATCTTACAGGTGAACAAGCGGGTTCCCATGTGCCCATTAAGCTTGTCCTTGGAGATGTTAGAGGTTGCAGGTACAGGAGATCCTGTAGGAGAAGATTGGACAATGCATTTTGTAGATGGCAAAACTGGCAGCTGGTGTGCATTGGTGATGGAGGGAAATGAGTATTTAGGATGGTTACATTCATTAAAAATAAGTTACTTTGTCCAGGATGATAAAATCATTTTCAGAGTCTTAGCCCTGCTCTCATCTAGGAAAGCAAAGGATATTTTATCACACTCCTGTAACATTTTATGGACAGTGGAAAGGGTTTGAGGTATCACACACCACAATATATCCATTTTCTGACATGTTCTTGTATTTATATTACTGGTCCAGTTAATCATGACTCCCAAAATAATAATGGTGATTGACTTGGCAATGGTAATTCGAATTGAATTGAATTGTATTGACTTTGTTACTTATGTCCTTCATATACATAAGGAGTAAAAATCTTTACGTTACGTCTCAAAAAATGTGTAATGTGCAATTTATAGTAATCTATAATAAATGGTATGTACAACAGGATATAGTTAATATAACATAGAAATACAATTGTGTCAGCATGAGTTAAGCAGTCTGATGGCCTGGTGGAAGAAGCTGTCCCGGAGTTTGCTGGTCCTGGCTTTTCCGCTGCGGTACCGCGTCCTGGATGGAGCAGCTGGAACAGTTTGTGGATGGGGTGACTCGGGTCCCCAATGATCCTTCAGGCCTTTTTTACTCACCTGTCTTTGTAAATGTTCTGAATAGTGTGAAGTTCACATCACAGATACGCTGGGCTGTTTGCACCACTCTCTGCAGGGTCCTGCGATTAAGGGACGTACAGTTCCCATACCAGGCAGTGATGCAATTGTGCCCCTATAGAAAGTTCTTAGGATTTTGGGGACCATACCAAACTTTTTCAACCGTCTGGGGTGAAAGAGGCGCTGGTGTGTCTTTTTCACCACACAGCTAGTGTATACAGACCACGTGAGATCCTCAGTGATGTTTATGCTGAGGAACTTAAAGCTGTTCACCCCTCTCAAACCTAGATCTATTGATGTCAATAGGGGTTAACCTGTTTCCATACCACCTGTAGTCCACAACCAGCTCCCTTGTTTTTGCGATATTGAGGGAGAGGTTGTTTTCTTGATACCATTGTGTTGGGTAATGACTTCTTCCCTGTAAGCTGCCTCATTATTATTTGAGATGGGGCCAATTAGTGTAGTGTCATCAACAAACTTAATTGGCAGATTGGAGCTGTGAGTGGCAACACAGTCATGGGTATAAAGAGAGAAAAGGAGAGGGCTTAGGACATCGTCCTGAGGGACACCTGTGTTGAGGGTCAGAGGGGCAGAGATGAGAGACCTCACTCTTACCACCTGCCAGCAATCTGACAGGAAGTCCAGGATCCAGCTGCACAAGGCGGGGTGAAGGCCGAGGTCTCTGAGCTCCTTGTCGAGCCTGAATGGAATTATGGTGTTGAATGCTGAACTGCAGTCCGAAAATAGCATTCTCACATAAGCATCCTTCTTCTCCAGAGGTGTAGAGCTGTGGCTATTGCATCATCTGTTGATCGGTTGTGTCGGTAGGCGAAGTGTAGGGAGTCCAGAGTGGGTGGTAGCATGCTGCAGATGTAGGCCTCAACCAGCCTCTTAAAGCGTTTGCTTATTATTGAGGTCTAATACTCTTAGATTTCAAGGGTAGGTGGTTGAACTTTCGTAGGAAGTGGTTATTCCCTGGTACAGTGTGACATAAATGCCTATGTATGAATGTTATTCAGAGTTCACTGTATGTTGGCATCGCTACTCCATTTGCAGAGGAGAAGCACAGTACACTGTACAAACATCTCCATTTCTGGCTTTATAGTGGAAGGAATAACATTGATGAAGCAGTTTAAGGTGGTTCTGGAACTCCGGTGGTGATTTAGAAAGCTAAAGGGCCATTTAGTGGATTTTCATGAAATTATGGAGAACGGTTAGGTTGATATAGGTAAACTATGCCTACTAGCTGGCTATTCTAGGAATGGTGAACATTGTAGAAATATCACAGCCAAAGCGTTCAGGTGTAATCTAGGCCCGAAGTGATTCACCTTGGAGGAGCCCAGGCGCTAATGTGAGGTACCATCCACTGTTCAGGCAATTTAAATGCCAGCCCAGATAGACTGGAGGCTACCCTCACCACGGCACCAAGGTTGTAAGACTGCCCTCGGCTGCTGTGCTTCGTGTCTGCGAACTTTGCGGCAATTTTCCCAGCTAATGTGATGAACTGGATTCTGAGGCTTTAGGCCTACTCCTGGCTGCTCCAGGAATTTGGATCTAAGCACTCAATTTGTTCAGAATGCTGCACTTGTTGCTTGCTTCTATTGTTTGCATGATTTGTTTTGTTTTTTTTTCCTCTTTCTCTCTGCGCATTGGGGGTTGGTCTTATTTTTTTAATTTGGGTTCTTAAAAGTGCCTCGCTTTGTGATGGCCTGGAAGCAAACATATCTCAAGGTTGTGTAATTTATGCATTCTTTGATAATAAATGTACTTTGAATCTTTGTAATGTTAGGGAACAGATCGAGATGCAGAGGAAGGCTGAAATTTGGAAATCTTTTCCATGGGTAAAAGTTGATACTGTGTTATTTATTCATTGTAAATTTAAACTTGAGACATTTTTACTAACTGATGGTATTGGGAATGAGGGGAAGAAGTGTGCTTATGATGTTTTAAGCCACAGATCAATCATCGTGTTACTAAAATAAAGAAAGTGATTCAGACGGTGAAGCAGCCTACACTGCTGTGTTTCTATATATCTTATTATCTCTATTTCTCAACCTCCTTCCACCTTTTAGCTGTTCCTTGAAGCTATCTCGTATTTTTGGAGCCTCTAGCTCCAGCTCCAGCCTGGACCTTGACCGCCAGCACCTCCAGGTCGAGACTTTACTCACTGCTGCTGGTTCCTCAGACTCCCCTTCCCCTTCCACCACTGTCCAGCCTCATGTCTCTCAAGCTCCACCATCACCTCCTGGATCCTCAGAGCCTCCATCTTCCTCTCAGCCCACTTTCCCTGAACACTGCAAACCTCCTCTCCCTCCTGACACCACCAACTCTCTTCCCCCATCTGGACTCAGGTCTAATCCTTCCAATCTTTCCCTCTCTGAGGCAGAACGTTCTGTCCTCAGCAAAGGCCTTACTTTGTCCCCCTTTGCCCACTCCTCAGTGAGTTTTGCACCAGCCATGACGTTGAGCTCTTCTTATATCGCCTCCGTCTCTGAGCCCAGTTCATTGGCAAGAAATCCACACTCCGCACTGATGACCCCTTTCCCCCATCTTCAGCTCTCCTCCTCTTCTTGGACACCCCGCTCTGGCTCCCTGCCTACCCTGGATCTTTTCATCTCAAATTGCCGACAAGACATCAACCATCTCAACTTCAACACTCCTCTCTCCTCTTCGAACCTTACTCCTTCTGAACGCACTATCCTCACTCTCTCTGCACCAATCCCAAATTTAACATCAAACCCGCAGGCAAAGGGGGTGCTGTTGTAGTCTGGCGCACTGACCTCTACCTTGCTGAGGTCAGCTTTCAGATACCTCCTCATACCTGCCCCTTGAAGAGGAACCCCCACTCCAACCTATCAGAAAACCATCTCCGACACCACCACTGACCTCATCATATCTGGAGAACTCCCATCCACTGCCACCAAACTCATAGTTTCCTTACACCACACTGCTGGCTTCCACTTCCATAAACCCGACTGTCAGGGTAGGCCTATTGTCTCTGCCTGTTCCTGCTCCACTGAACTCATACCTCGATTCTGTTTTCTCCTATTTAATTCAGCCCCTTCCCATCTACATCCACAGCACTTCTCATGCTCTCGATCTCCTCAGTAACTTACAATTCCCTAGCCCTGACTGCCTGTTTTCACCATGGATGTTCAGTCTCTATACACTTCTATCTCCCATTAAAAAGGCCTCAAAGCTCTCCACTTCTTTCTTGACTAAAGAACCAACCAGTTCCCCTCCACCACCATCCTCCTCCATCTGGAAGAACAGGTCCTCACCCTCAACAATTTTTCCTTCGGTTCTTCCACTTTCTCCAGACTCAAAGGGTAGCCATGGGCACCTGCATGGACCCCAGCAATGCCTACCTCTTTGTTGGCTACTGTGACGAGAATACACATAAATTAAGATGTTTGCTGGCCTGGGCTAGCACCAGTGGCATCAGCAGTTGGTCTGCCACCTGTCCTCAGGGGAGGGAGAGATAAGGAACACAATGAAGCAGCATTTGGAGGTGTTAAGGAAGGAGCCATCAGTCTGGGTATTGTCAAGATCGGCTCCCCCTTTGAACCCTGAACTGTTTGAAGTGATGGGCAGGCGATTTGGAGATGTGTAATGAAGGGACAGGAGAGAGAGCTGTCTAGATCGGCTCCCCCTTTGAACCCTGAACTGTTTGAAGTGATGGACAGGCGATACCCCAGCAGGGGGATAAAAAGGGACAGGTTCGCTGAGGCAGGACACACACGACACCACGAGGTAACGAGACCCTGGAAGCGGTGCGCCTCTCACAAGTTGGTGGGAAGCTCTTGGACGGCTGATCGCGGGATCAGCCTTAGATGCACAGGGTGGAAAGGTACGATCAGCGGGAACCCGGTGTGTGTCCACCCTCGCTTGGGTGCCGGGTTCACTGCAGAGGATCGACCACATCTGGAGGAGGGGTCACAGTCGGTGACCCCAGGTGACATCACAAAGGACCGGCCCGAAAGCTGCTTGTGAGCAATATCGCAGGTCTGTGTGCGGAAGCCGTTTTGAATGATCAGTCGTTCTCGTTCTCTCCCTCCCTCCCCCCACCCTGTCCATCGCCATGGCAACTATTACTGCGAACTGAACTAAATTGAACTGGACTTTGTGTCACTTTGAAATTGGTCATTTACCCCTAGACAACAATAGAGCTTGGTTGATCCTGTTATCTTAATTCTGTGCACATGTGTGTTTATCATTGCTGAACTGTTGCATTTATTATCCTTTCGATTACTGTGTTGCTTGTTTCTTTAACAAAACTTTCTTAGTTCTAGTAATCCAGACTCCAACTGAGTGATCCATTTCTGCTGGTTTGGCAACCCAGTTACGGGGTACGTAACACTACATACAATATTCCATGTCCCTATCCTTTCCCAGTAACACACCCCAACACTTCCTCTGCTACATTGATGACTACATTGGTGCTGCTTCATGCACCCATGCGGAGCTCATCAATTTCATCAACTTTGCCTCTAGCTTCCATGATGCCCTTATATTCACTTCATCCATTTCTGACAACTCCCTCCCCTTTCGCAATCTCTCTGGAGGCAAACTGTCAACCAACATCTTTTATAAATGTATCAATTCCCACAGTTACCTTGACTATACCTCTTCCCACCCTGTCTCCTGTAAAAATGCAATTCCCTTTTCTCAGTTCCTTCACTTCCGCCACATCTGTTACCAAGATGTGGCTTTTCATTCCAGGACATCAGAGTTCCTCTTGTCCTTCTTACTATCCCATGAGCCTCTGCATCCCACAACTTCCGCCACCTCCAAAGGGTTCCTACCACTAAACATTTCCTTACCTCCAGCTCTTTCCACATTCCACAGGGATCGCTCCCTCCATGATTCCCTTGTCCATTTGTTCCTCCCCACTAATCTCTCCTGGCACTTACTCTACAAGCAACCAAAGTGCTCCACCTGCCCATACACCACCTCCATCACCTCCAGTCAGGGCTCCAAGCAGTCCTTCCAGGTGAGGCAACACTTCACCTACGAATCTGCTGGGGTTGTCAGTGTGTCCGGCGTTCCTGATGTGGCCTCCTCTACATCAGTGAGACCCGTCATACATTAGGGGACCGCTTCGTTGAGCACCTCCATTCCATCCACCGAAAGTGTAACTTCCCAGTGGCTAAGCATTTTAATTCCCATTCCCGTTCTGACATGTTAGTCCATGGTCTCCTCTTGTATCAAGATGAGACCATCTTCGGGGTGGAGAAACAACACCTTATAATCTGTCTTGATTGCCTCCAATCTGTTAGCATGAACATCGATTTCTCCTTCCAGTAATATTTTTTTCACTTCCCCCCCCTTCTTCTTCTATTACCCACTCTATATTTTACTTTTTCTCTCCTGCCCAACACTCCACCCTGGGTCCCCTCCTTCTTCCCTTTCTTTTAGGGTCCTATCAATTCCTTCTTCTCCAGACCTTTACCTTTCCCACCCACTTGACTTCACCTACCACATTATATTGGGAAACATTTTAACTCTGTTTTCTAAGTGTTTATTTTAAAGTGTGCTTTCATTGCGTATCAGGTGTTTATTCAGATGTTGACCATGCCTTTACTATGCATTAAGTGTCTGTTACTGAGTGCGTTGGATTACTATGGTATTTGAGATGTAACCATTGAATGAAACCTGTGTACTTTTAACCCCTCGAGAAAAACGAATGTAGCCAACTAAGAGAGCTAAGAGTGATTGATTTATTAGTTAGAGTAAAAAACTTACAGAGGTGTGCTAACCCGGAAGGGCTATAAAGAATGCTGTGTGAAAATGACAAATGGGCAGTCAGTGACAGACCGACACAGCCTGGTCCACTGTCTGTCTCAGCTTTACTTTGCAAATTAAAGTTTAAACATGTCTTGAAGAATCTTCGGCGCTTCCTTGTCATTTGTGAAACCACGACAAAACTGGCATAGTCGGCAGGATTGGGAAGAGACCCGTGGAAGAAGGAAACGGCAAATTGAGGGCACTTCCTGATCCCTGGGGGACCTCCACAGAGCTAACAGAATTCAGGGTGCACCCAAACAAAGGTAAGCGCTTTTTAGCGACAATTTGGACTAAGAATTCTGTTGGTTTTTGGGGAGATCTCGGGGACTCAGAAGTGTGAAACAACTGCCGAAGGGTCTCTCCGATTCAAAGAATCTGGCAGAATTGAGGGTTAAAAGGAGGCTCGGAGGATTAATCAAGAACACTGCAGTGAGGGGGTTGAGTATGAATAAAGTAATAAGAAATTAAGTGAGAAAAATTCCACGTGGTGTTGGTAAGTCCCTGTGGATACCGCTTCATACGAGACGAAGGGCTGAACGGACAGGGAAAGAAAGAAAAGAGAAAATCCTCGTGAATACCGCCTTAAGAAAAGTTAAGGGTCTGAATAGGCAAGGTGCAAAAAGAAAGTTCTGCGGATACCGCCCGAGAAAGGGGTCTGCATGGGCAGAACAGAATAGAAGATAAGGATAGCTTAAGTAGATAATTTAGACGCAGGTGAGAAGAAACCATAAGGCTAGATAGAGAATATGTTATAAAAAATAGTATTACTTTGGTGTGAGATGCCAAGAATACTTTAAAAGGGGGAAGAACAATATGACAGGGAAAGGAACAGCAGTAGAAATATTGAGTAGAATATTCCCGGTGTGTCAAGGTAAGATCGCGGAAATTTCAGAAAAATGGGAAAAAAGAACCAAAAATCTGGTCACGAAGTGGCCGAAAGAAGGAACATTTGATGTAAGTTTATGTGAGGAAATGGAGGCGCTGATTAAAAATTATAAACCAGGAGATAAATCTAAAAAAAGGGAGAAAAAAAGAAAACAGGAGATAGAAGTGTTAAAACTCTTTAGGATGGAGGGAGAAAGATTGAGAAAGAAAGGACGAATATCAGTAGCAAGTAAAGAAGACACTGAGAAACAAGAAAAGCAGTTTGGTAAATCACAGGAGAAACAGAATAAAGAGCCGACTCTATACCCAGACCTGAGAAATGTAGAAACCCCTCCCCCTTATTACGAGAAGGAGACTCTTAAACAGTGCCCTGTATTAACAGGAGAACTAGAACTGGAGGGAAAGTTTTAAGTCTGGGAGACCGAGGAGGAAAGAAGGAAATATGAGGAGGAGAGAGGGGCACTGTGGAAGGAGCTGCAGGAAGATAAGAAAAAAGTAGAACGAGAAAGTAAGATAATAAGAGAACGTATGAAAGAGTTGCAGGAATTGAGACTGAGGAAAAATCAGGAGGAATTCCTGTTACAGGAACACGACACTGAACAGGCTAAAAAGAAGATGATTTATCAGAAGAGCAAGAGTCAAGTAATGAGTATGAGGGTATAAGAGAGTGTAGACAGGGGATAGAAGAGGAGTTCCTTGAAGGGGAAAAAGAGAGAATGGAAAAGGGGATAAGAGAAGCAGAGAAAGAGTATAGGAGATTACAGCAGAAATTGGGTTTCCCACTGGGTTTCCAACAACAGTTTGAGGAATTCACGAGTACTCGAGCAAATGCTAGCCTGAATCAGAAAGAGAGAATTCTAAGGAGAAGTCAAGAGAAAATAGGAAAACAAGGGAGAGAGCAAACCCCCGGGAGATTTGTGTGGCAGCCAGTAAGAACGAGGTCAGAAGGGGACGAGGAGTCGGATGAGGAGGAAAATCAGAATATGGGGAGAGAAGGAAAAAAAGTGATGCCGTTGTTTGTAAAAGGGTCAGGACAAGTACACTATGTTCCTTGGGGCTCCCAGGACCTGGAAGGGCTGAAAAACACCCTGCCTAGCTTACATGAAGGAGCAGGGAAGTGGATTAGAGCTTTTGAAGAAGAAACTATGGGATGGTTATTGGCTATGGGAGATTTGAAGGCACTGCTGATAAAGTTGATGGGAACCTCCAAATTAAAAGAGTTGATGGAAACAGCTGGACTACTAAATGCGTTCAGCCCAATGACTGACGGGACCAGCTTTGACCAAGTGAGGCAGAGGGTATGGCAGGCCCTCAGGAAGTTTTACCCACCCAAAGTGGACCCCAAAGCTTTGAAAGGGGATCCGCTGGGGGACACTGAGAATCAGCAGCCTATGTAGAAAATCAGTTGAAAAGGTGGAGGCTGGAGACTGAGCAAGAAGTGGAAGACAACTCGTTTATGACCATACTGTTCCGAACCGCCGTTTTGGAAGCAATGCCTCCGCAAGTTAAATCTAAATTGGAGGAAGTGGTCGGACTGATGTCAATGAACTCACAAGAATTTAAAGACCACATAATTCATGTGGTTGAGAAATATCGGAAAGACAAACAGAAGCTGATTGAGAGCAGGAAGAGGTGCAAAGAAAGCTAATGCAAATGCAGCTTGAAGAACTCAAAAAGAAGGAAAAAGAGAAGGGAAAAAATATGCTGCCAGTAGCACCCAATTTGAGTGCAACCGTTGAAATGAATGAAATACCACAGTATGGAGGAACCGGTCGCGCTGTCAGACAGGGGCCAGAAAACCCCATGCCAATAACAAACGTCTTTGGAGGAGCATTCCCACAAACGCCCTATCAGGAACAGGGTAAATTTAAACAGCAGCCCAGACAGGACTGGAAACCCCAAGGAGGGGGACAGAGAGGTTATGGACAAAGAGGGCCAGTGAGGAGACAAGGGGAGAGAGAGATAGAGAGACTGTGTTAGGGGTGTAACCAGCCAGGACATATGAGAAGAGACTGTCCACTCAGGTTATGGCCCGTCACGTACCAACAGGGGCCGATGAAAAGGGAACCGCAGGTTAGCCAACGATCAGCCCCCACGGGCTCAACTGGACCCGTGAACCCCTATGCAAGATGCTAGGGGTGCCCAGAGAACCCAGGTGTGAAGGGACATTACCCAGTGATAACAAGGGAGGCAGAAGAAGAACCCATTGTTCAGGTTATGTTAGAAGGGCAATTGACACCCATGACGATAGACACTGTATACCTGTGTACAGCCACAGTACGCCCTTCACCTTCCCATGTCAGGAAAATTTATTAAGACTGTAGGGTTCTATGGGGAAAGCATAGTTAACACAATATACAGCTCCAGTACGGTTGGGGATGGGCAGTAAAAGAATAGTTTTGCCAGTATTACTGTCCAAAGGAACCCCGATTAATTTGCTAGGCAGAGATGCACTATTAAAACTAGAATTAAAATTAGAATGCACTAGAAATGGGTTGAGTGTGGAAAGAGCGAATACTCAGTTACTAGTGCGGGAAATCAAGAAAGCTAATGTTTTCTGGATAGGAGACATGGAAGATCAGATCTGGGAAACCTGGGAAAAATGGAAAAAGGGCGTGCAGGCCATATTGCCCAAGGCGGAAGCGCCCAAGTCTGAGTTACATTGCACAGTAATTTTTGACGAGACTCAGAGTAGGGAGTTAGAGGAGAGATGGCACGAGGGGCCATGTACCCGGCAAGCACCTAAGAGGAGAGGCTATAATAATTGGAAAACAAGGGGCAGCCCTACAAGTCAGGTGGAATACCTTCTTGGAGAAATGGTATAGAATACCGGAGGCTGTGCCCCACATAACGTTGCTGGTGAATGAAGGATACCAGTCTAGAGACCTAGGACCCTTAGTAAAACGCGCTGGAACCGTAATGGTTTGCAGGAAAATTATGCAGGAGGTATGGGCACCGGGAGACGACAACTACATTAAAATAATGGTAGATATAGATATGACAGGAACTATAAAGGAGGTCGAAATAATTCCTCAGCTGCACATGTCACTATTGGAAAAGGAGAAAGGTCAGGGAAAAGATAACAGGCTGGATAGGCCTGTTCTGTGGTGGCAACATGACACGGACATAGGGAGAATAAAAACAGCAAGTCCGGTAGAAATAAAACTGAAAAAGGGAGCAGTTCCACCTTGGAGACCACAATACCCTCTAAGACCAGAAGCAGAGGAGGGAATAGCTCCCACGATACAGGGGTTGCTCGAAGCAGGCGTACTTAAGAGGATAGATAGTCCGTATAATACTCCGCTGTTGCCCGGCTTAAAAGCGGACAAATCCAAATGGAGACTGGTACATGATTTACGAGCGGTAAATGAGGTAGTGGAGGACTGGCCAGCCATAGTCCCCAACCCACACACGCTTTTGACTAACGTTCCGCCGGATTCAAGCTATTTTTCAGTGATTGATTTGGGTTCAGCTTTCTTCAGCATTCCCCTGGCCGAGCAGTGTCAGTATTTATTTGCATTTACATACAGAGGTAACAAGTATACCTATGCAAGAATGACGCAAGGATTTAAGCACTCACCGCACATTTTTAATCAAGTATTAAAGGCAGACTTAGAGGGTATACAATTGGAAAGTACATTAATACAGTATGTGGATGATTTGTTAATTTGCTCCGAAAGTGAGGAGCAGTGTGACCAGGATACCGTAACCCTTTTAGAAAGACTGGCGTATGGAGGACATAAGGTATCAAAAAAGAAGTTGCAATTCTGTAAGCAACAGGTAAAATACCTAGGTAGGGTAATTTCCAAGGGAATGAAGGCGATAGCGCCGAGTCAAATTGAGGCAATAGCTAAAGTTCCTAAACCCCATGACTGTGTAAGAGAGACAATGGCATTTGCCAAATTAAGAGCAGATTTACGATCCGAACCACTAGAAGAGGAAGATAAAAAGGTTTGAGCAACATACACCAAAGTTGCTGGTGAACGCAGCAGGCCAAGCAGCATCTATAGGAAGAGGCGCAGTCGACGTTTCAGGCCGAGACCCTTCGTCAGGACTAACTGAAGGAAGAGTGAGTAAGGGATTTGAAAGTTGGAGGGGGAGGGGGAGATGCAAAATGATAGGAGAAGACAGGAGGGGGAGGGATAGAGCCGAGAGCTGGACAGGTGATAGGCAAAAGGGGATACGAGAGGATCATGGGACAGGAGGTCCGGGAAGAAAGACAAGGGGGGGGGGGTGACCCAGAGGATGGGCAAGAGGTATATTCAGAGGGACAGAGGGAGAAAAAGGAGAGTGAGAGAAAGAATGTGTGCATAAAAATGAGTAACAGATGGGGTACGAGGGGGAGGTAGGGCCTTAGTGGAAGTTAGAGAAGTCGATGTTCATGCCATCAGGTTGGAGGCTACCCAGACGGAATATAAGGTGTTGTTCCTCCAACCTGAGTGTGGCTTCATCTTTACAGTAGAGGAGGCCGTGGATAGACATGTCAGAATGGGAATGGGATGTAGAATTAAAATGTGTGGCCACTGGGAGATCCTGCTTTCTCTGGCGGACAGAGCGTAGATGTTCAGCAAAACGGTCTCCCAGTCTGCGTCGGGTCTCACCAATGTATAAAAGGCCACATCGGGAGCACCGGACGCAGTATATCACCCCAGTCGACTCACAGGTGAAGTGATGCCTCACCTGGAAGGACTGTTTGGGGCCCTGAATGGTGGTAAGGGAGGAAGTGTAAGGGCATGTGTAGCACTTGTTCCGCTTACACGGATAAGTGCCAGGAGGGAGATCAGTGGGGAGGGATGGGGGGGACGAATGGACAAGGGAGTTGTGTAGGGAGCGATCGCTGCAGAATGCAGAGAGAGGGGGGGAGGGAAAGATGTGCTTAGTGGTGGGATCCCGTTGGAGGTGGCGGAAGTTACGGAGAATAATATGTTGGACCCGGAGGCGGGTGGGGTGGTAGGTGGGGACCAGGGGAACCCTATTCCTAGTGGGGTGGTGGGAGGATGGAGTGAGAGCAGATGTACGTGAAATGGGGGAGATGCGTTTAAGAGCAGAGTTGATAGTGGAGGAAGGGAAGCCCCTTTCTTTAAAAAATGAAGACATCTCCCTCGTCCTAGAATGAAAAGCCTCATCCTGAGAGCAGATGCGGCGGAGACGGAGGAATTGCGAGAAGGGGATGGCGTTTTTGCAAGAGACAGGGTGAGAAGAGGAATAGTCCAGATAGCTGTGAGAGTCAGTAGGCTTATAGTAGACACCAGTGGATAAGCTGTCTCCAGAGACAGAGACAGAAAGATCTAGAAAGGGGAGGGAGGTGTCGGAAATGGACCAGGTAAACTTGAGGGCAGGGTGAAAGTTGGAGGCAAAGTTAATAAAGTCAACGAGTTCTGCATGCGTGCAGGAAGCAGCGCCAATGCAGTCGTCGATGTAGCGAAGGAAAAGTGGGGGACAGATACCAGAATAGGCACGGAACATAGATTGTTCCACAAACCCAACAAAAAGGCAGGCATAGCTAGGACCCATACGGGTGCCCATAGCTACACCTTTAGTTTGGAGGAAATGGGAGGAGCAAAAGGAGAAATTATTAAGAGTAAGGACTAATTCCGCTAGACGGAGCAGAGTGGTGGTAGAGGGGAACTGATTAGGTCTGGAATCCAAAAAGAAGCGTAGAGCTTTGAGACCTTCCTGATGGGGGATGGAAGTATATAAGGACTGGACATCCATGGTGAAAATAAAGCGGTGGAGGCCAGGGAGCTTAAAATCATCGAAAAGTTTAAGAGTACGCATGATCCTCTCGTATCCCCTTTTGCCTATCACCTGTCCAGCTCTCGGTTCTATCCCTCCCCCTCCTGTCTTCTCCTATCATTTTGCATCTCCCCCTCCCCCTCCAACTTTCAAATCCCTTACTCACTCTTCCTTCAGTTAGTCCTGACGAAGGGTCTCGGCCTGAAACGTCGACTGCGCCTCTTCCTATAGATGCTGCTTGGCCTGCTGTGTTCACCAGCAACTTTGATGTATGTTGCTTGAATTTCCAGCATCTGCAGAATTCCTGTTGTTTGAGATAAAAAGGTTTTGTTTGTAGCTGGCTCCTGTTATATGGATTATGATGGAAATCATGCAGATTTCTCAGTAGTGCAGCAGGATCAGACAAGCTTTAAGACTATTAGAGTGGAAGCTTGCCCCCAACTCTGTTCCGCCCAGTTAGCGGAAATCAAAGCCCTGACAGCAGCGTGTGAAATGATGGAAGGTGAGAAAGTAGACATTTATACTGATTCGGCATATGCGCATGGAGTGTGTCATTTGTTTGGGGCAGTGTGGAAACAGAAAGGATTTAAGAAGAGTAATGGAGATCCCATACAGCACTGTCAGCAAATTTTAGATTTAATAACAGTGATGATGAAACCCGAAGCGCTGGCTATAGTGAAGTGTCAGGCACATAAAAAAGGAAATGATGTAATAACTAAGGGAAATCAAGCTGCAGATGAAGCAGCCCAGAAAGCATCTGGATGTATGTCGGCCTTCATTGCGCCCCAGGTAAGTTTGGAGCCGGAACCTAAGGTAGAGTACCTGATTAAGATACAAGGTAAGGCAACATTGACAAAGCAGACAATGTGGAGACGAAGGGGGCCCAAGCAGAGCCCAGACGGTCTGTGGAGCACGGAGGATGGTTTATTGGTAGCACCCACCCCGTTGTTGACTATCCTGATTTCAGAAGCGCATGGGATGGATCATTGTGCAAGGGGGGAAGTAATAAGGAAGATAAAAAAGGACGGTTTTTGGTCGCCTTATTTACAGGCTTCAGTAGATCATGTGCTGTTGCAGTGCGAGGTATGTGCACAGAATAATGTTCGGAAAGGAACTACAACCCCAGTAGGTCATATACCCATGCCCGAAGGGCCATTTAAACATTTAGTGATTGACTACGTAGATATGATAAGGACAGTAAGAGGGAAAAGATACATGTTAGTAGTAATTGACAGATTCAGTAGATGGGTAGAAGCAGTACCCTCGAAAGATCAAGGGGCAGGAACAGTGGTAAAATTCCTGACAAACGAAGAGATCCCAAGATTCGGAATACCTACAGAAGTCAGCTCAGACAATGGTTCAGTGTTTATCCAAAAAGTGGTCAAATTAGTATTGCAAGCACTAAGAATAAAGCAGAGGTTTGGATGCGTCTATCACCCTCAGTCGCAGTGCATGGTGGAAAGAATTAACGGGACTTTAAAAACCAAACTGAATAAAATTTGTGCGGGTACTAAACTCAATTGGATTGACACGCAGCCGTTAGCGTTAATGAGTTACTGCATGCAAACTAATCGAGTGACGTGTCTAACACCGCATGAAATGCTAACCGGAAGGCCCATGCCAGTGCCCCAGTGGAGAGGACCATATAAAGGGCCTAGCTTGGAACAACTGGAAGTAGAACTAAAACAATACATGCAGCAACTAACCATGATACATTAGTCTATCTATGCACAGGGAAAACGGAAAGAGCCGGAGATCATGCAAAGGGAAGGACCAATCAAGCCCGGAGATCAGGTCTATGTGCGAGTTTTTCGAAGAAAGTGAAACGAACCAAGAAGGGAAGGGCCTTTTACGGTAACCAAGGCGTCACCCACCACAGTTTAAGTAGAGGGACGTTCCACCTGGTACCATCTCAATCACTGCACCAGAGTAGTCCCGCAGCTACAGTTAGGTGTGGAGCCTGAGGTAAGTGGTGAAGAGGAACGGATAGCAGGGGACAGACGAGAAGAACAAGAAGTTGTCACTGTACCACTGGAGTTTGATAAGGGAAATTTTTGGTCCTGAGGACAGGCCCGAAGACCCTAAGGATGGGGTTATGGGTGGTAGTACTTTTTCAGATAATGGGGACGTCTTGGGGGCAACCAGTCTCGCCCCTCGGGATGATACACTCAGATACTCTTGTGCAGACTTGGAGACCATTAATTTGGCAGATGTGGCATGGGACTGTTAGGATCCCACAAAACCTGAGAGAAAGGAGTAAGAGAAGCACAACAGTTACCTCCATACCATGGTATCAGAACACGTGGTACCAATGGGCAAACTATACAACAGGGATGATGAAGAGGCAGGATTGTTATCTGTGCTCAAGGGCAAGCCCTGTGCAGCATGTGGTCCCCATGCCCTACAACTCCTCCACTTGCGCACAATGGCGAGGGGAGCATAGGGAACGGTGTGAATGGCAGTGCCCGAGTGCGACCAAGGCTTGTTCCATGAGGGTTTGCGTTAAGGTAAACCCCTGTTATCAGAAGTGTGTGGCCAACACACCAATGTGCCCTTATTGGTGTATGTTATACCAGGCTTCCTCGCAGTTTGATCAAAACAAGCTTGCCTCTAACTGTAATTACAGCAGACCGTGGGCTATAAATAAAAGAAGCCAGACACCCACAATGGGAAAGCTTAAAATGCAGGAACATCTGAGTTATGAATGCTTCACGCGGACGGGTGATCTCTCGGTTGGGCATTTCAGCGGCAACTGTGTTAAGACTTGGGATGTAACCCCAGGCCGAAGATACAAGACATGTACCCCTCCACCCGATGGTGCACTGGATGCCCAGACCATCCCATTAGCAGATACCTGGTGGCTGTGTGGACAGGAGGGAGGTCTGAGATCCACGCTCCCCCTCGGTTGGACTGGTACATGTACACGGGTTATGCTGATTCAAGAAGTTGTAGTATCCCCTGAAGTACAATTTGACGCTCCGAAGCAGCAGACACTGCGGCGGAAGAGGCGAAAATATGAACCTGATCCAACAATCCAGATCGACAGTATAGGACAGCCGAGAGGTATATCTAACGAGCTTAAGGCAAGAAATGAGATTGCTGCAGGCTGGGAAGCACTTATACCTGTAATAGGGGTTAGCAAAAATGTTGAGTGGATAAATTATATATATTATAATCAACAGAGATTCACTAACTACACCGATGATGCGCTGGAGGCACTAGGACAACAGCTGGATGCAACTAGTAGAGTGGCGTGGCAGAATAGACAGGTGTTAGACTGGCTGTTGGCAGAAAAAGGAGGAGTTTGTGTAATGTTTGGAGAACAATGCTGTACTTTTGTACCAAATAACACTAGTCCGGAGGGATCATTTACCAGAGCAATGAACAAATTGACAAGTCTGAGAAGAGAAGTTAGACAGAATGCAGGGTTTGGACATCAGTTACTTGACTGGTTAGATAGTAAACTAGGGGGAAGGGGAGCATGGCTAACCAAGATAGCGATAACTGTAGGTATTGTATTGGTAAGCTGTGCGATTGTTTTGTGCTGTTTTCTTCCGTGTCTCAAGTCTCTTATAGTGCGGGCCGCAACAAAATGCTTTCCGATGCTCCTGGAAATTGCTGAATCAAGCCCAGTGGAAAGAGAAACACCGATGATGTATTGTTACAGCTTACACGACATGCAAGATGTACAGGAGGGAAATGATAATGTGGCAGTAGACTGTAAACGCTCCTGAATCTTTTTTCCTGTCGCAGTCACGAAGGGACAGGTTTTTGGCTCAGTGGCCTAGGAAGGTAGGGAGAGAACATTTCGAGTTCTAAGCACAAGAAATTATAGTTTGACCCAGATTTGGGAGTAAATTCTGGAGTTTATTTGAGCTTTTGTGTGTGTACTCGAAGTTTCCTCTCTCTTGTGAGACTTTGTAAGTCTCAAAGGAGGGATTTTATTGGAAAACATTTTAACTCTGTTTTCTAAGTGTTTATTTTAAAGTGTGCTTTCATTGCGTATCAGGTGTTTATTCAGATGTTGACCATGCCTTTACTATGCATTAAGTGTCTGTTACTGAGTGCGTGGGATTACTATGGTATTTGGGATGTAACCATTGAATGAAACCTGTGTACTTTTAACCCCTCGAGAAAAACAAATGTAGCCAAGTAAGAGAGATAAGAGTGATTGATTTATTAGTTAGAGGAAAAAACTTACAGAGGTATGCTAACCCAGAAGGGCTATAAAGAATGCTGTGTGAAAACGACAAATGGGCAGTCAGTGACAGACCGACACAGCCTGGTCCATTGTCTGTCTCAGCTTTACTTTGCAAATTAAAGTTTAAACATTTCTTGAGAATCTTCAGCACTTCCTTGTCATTTGTGAAACCACGATAGCCTCATTTATTCCACATCTTCCCCTTTCCTTTCCAGTCCTGAAGAAGGGTCTAGGCTCAAAACAGCAATTGTTTATTCATTTCCATAGATACTGCCTGACCTGCTGTGTTCCCTCAGCACTTTGTGGGTGTTGCTCTGGATTTGCAGCATCTGCAGACTTCCTCATGTATGTTCTTTTTTTTTGTTATCTATCTTAATCGTTCTTAATGTATTTATCATTATTCTTTATTTGATTGTATTCCTCTAAAGTGCCTGAGGACGTCTTTTTAAATTAAATCTCCAATTTAAATGTAAGTTCCTGTTATAGCTCCTCAGGAGCCTTGAATCGTTGAATGTTCCTCTTTTAAGAGCAAACTGTTCCAGTCTCAACTTCTCCAACAGCCCAGATTTACTATTATGTTGTTATTCCCCACTGTCTAAAAATAGAAAATAATTTTATTCTGGGTCAAACCCATGCTGCTCTTGAGGCACTGCCAATACTCTGAATGACAATGTGAGGCCAGTTTATGCATGGCAGGGTAGGAAGAGCACTAAAAATGCACTTTCTTGTCACACAAAAAAAGAGGAAGGCTGGGTATGAATCAAACTAATGTGCCACAGAAGCAGAAGGAGAGTATGGCAGAACACTGTCTAACCTTGCAGTTTCATTTTGCAGTCTTTGTTGGCTGAGGTGTACAGAGATATCATACAAAGGAATAAAACTTCTTAACATAGTTTCCTCGTTGGTCCCAAATCTAATGCACCATCACTCAGGGAGAATGAAAGGAAGTATTGAAACTTCATGCATGTGTTCTTCCTTGCCACAGTGCAATATTGTTCTGTTGTAGTGTTGAATTCGTTTACTATCAAATATTGTTTGTTTGCAATATTTTTCCCATGGGTGCTAAAGACATTTCCTAAACTACTGTTGAACTGATTTAAGAGAAGTTGAGATAGGTACATGGATGAGAGAGGTACGAAGGGATTTGATCTGGCTGCAGGTGGATGGATGAGGCGGAAAATCAGGCCAGCATTGACTAGATGCACCAGAGGGCCTGATTTTGTGCTGTCGTGCTCCCTGGTCCTATTCCCATCTTGATAGCACCCTAAATCATGTAGTAATGTTTGTTACTAGAGTTGGTTTTCTCAAAGTATTGCTGCATATTTAACAAGTAAAGCAGTGAGGCTGCTCAGCCATGATCTACACTAATCCACTTTGTAAATTAATTCACACATTAATAAAAACAATTTGCAGAGCTATCAGTTAGGTAACACAGTGAGTAATTGACTCTGATTGAAGTTAGTGTAAATGTTTTGAATTCCTATTAGCACTAAATGACTATAAAACAGATTGATGCAACAGATTGAACAGATCTTTCTGATGAAAGTCCATTGACCTGAAATAATAACTCTTTCTCCCTCCACAATGGCTGCCTAAGAATTTCCAGCATTTTCTGTTCCATCTTGGGCTGGCCAGTATCTGCAGTTTTTAAAAGTTTTGTTCAAATTGGTAAATATGAACTAAAAATGTGATCTTGATTCAAATGCAATGATAAACACATCACTTGGTTACTTTCATGCATTCTGTCAAGTTACTTTCAGCATTAATCAACAATATAGTGGTGGTGGACCACAGCAAGCATATTTGGAGGTAAATTTGGAATTTATTGATAATATGTAATGAGAAAAAAAATAACATCTAGGAGGAAAGAGATTTAAAGGGAACGAGTAACGTGCATTTTAATTTATTGTGTAGTATAGAAAAGAAAAGTTTAATTTGTAATAATTCTTTATTGCATAAAGGAGTTTTAACTCCAGCATGATGATAATTGGAAAAGATAAAATAAGTTTCAGAACTTGAAGAGTTAAAATGACTTTCTATGTTCAGCGCATGCTCAGTTCTGTTTTGACACAATATTGATTGAAGATTAGTAATACACTCCGAAACAACCTGGTTATCTAACAGTAGAAGTAATCCATCGTATCAGGAACTTCTTTGTCAAATTGGAATACATTTGACTGTATTTGAACATGCAAATGAACGTTGCTAAAGTTTCAATTACAAACAAGAGAGAATCTGCAGATACTGGAAATCCAAGCAACACACACAAAATGCTGGAGGAACTCAGCAGGGCAGGCAGCATCTATGGAGAAGAGTACAGTCAACATTTCAGGCCAAGACCCTTCATTGGGACTGAGAAGGAAGAGGGAAGATGCCAGAATAAAAAGGTGGAGGGAGGGGAAGGAGGCTTGCTGGAAGGCTTTATGTATTTGCATAAACTAACATAATAACTAAATACTTGTGGTATTACTTCCAAATTATTCTCAAAACCTTATCCATGTTTATGTCTGAGGAAATAAATACCTTAATTTTCACCCAAAAATAAATAGATTAAACAACAAATATAACAGCACATTTTTTTTTCTATAAATAAGTACTTTTAGTTTATCTTAACTAAGATGTCAAAGATGTCACTGGGGGAGGGGAGAGACATATTTTGGAGTTCTTGGTAGTTGAATTATAAGGAAGTTGAAGGAAATAATCCAGAGATTAGTGGGGGTCTGGAACTCACTGAAGGAAAAGGTGGCAACACATTTAGAAAGATGAGCACTAGAAATACCATAATCGACAAAGATTTGTAGCCCAGCAATGTGCGAACAATATGCCAAACGAGCATGTTCCATTCTACCGAAATCTGGATAGTCCCTGTCTAAACTGATATCATACGCCTATCCAAAATGTTTAAATTAGAACTTTTGTTCAGAATTCCCCTGACTGATCCTTCATTTCAAGTTAAGTCCTCTTCTCTTTCCATATTACGTATTCTTCTTAGCTACACATAAATACAAATAAGTAAATGTGATCAGTCATAACACAATATTGAATAACAATGGCAACACTTCCCTTTGGCAACGAAAGTTGTACCTATGCCAATCGATTCACAAAATCTGACTAATTTTCTGGAAAATGGATATTTTGTATATAGTACCACTAGGACATTATAGTTCTTGATGTTTTTATTTCTCATCCCTGTTATATTCTTGATACGCCCCTTGTAACCTTTGAGACAAGTACAGTTGAAATCAGAAGTTTACATACACCTTAGCCAAATACATTTAAACTCAGTTTTTCACAATTCCTGACATTTAATCCTAGAAAACATACTCTGTCTTAGGTCAGTTAGGATCACTACTTCATTTTAAGAATGTGAAATGTCAGAGTAATAGTAGAGAGAATGATTTAGTTCAGTTTTTATTTCTTTCATCACTTTCCCAGTGGGTCAGAAGTTTACATACACTTTGTTAGTATTTGGTAGCATAGTCTTTAAATTGTTTAACTTGTGTCAAACATTTTGGGTAGCCTTCCACAAGCTTCTCACAGTAAGTTGCTGGAATTTTGTTCCATTCCTCCAGACAGAACTGGTGTAACTGAGTCAGGTTTGTAGGCCTCCTTGCTCACACATGCTTTTTCAGTTCTGCCCACAAATTTTCTCTCAGATTGAGGTCAGGGCTGTGTGATGGCCACTCCAATACCTTGACTTTGTTGTCCTTAAGCAATTTTGCCACAACTTTGCAGGTATGCTTGGGGTCATTTTCCATTTGGAAGACCCATTTGCGATCAAGCTTTAACTTCCTGGCTGATGTCTTGAGATATTGCTTCAATATCTTAATTTTCCTTCCTCATGATGCCATCTATTTTGTAAAGTGCATCAGTCCCTCCTGCAGCAAAGCACCTCCAAACATGATGCTGCCACCTCCATGCTGTACGGTTGGGATGGTGTTCTTCGGTTTGCAAACCTCACCCTTTCTCCTCCAAACATAACGATGGTCATTATGGCCAAACAGTTCAATTTTTGCTTCATCAGACCACAGGACATTTTTCCAAAAAGTAAGATCTTTGTCCCCATGTGCACTTGCAAACTGTAGTCTGGCTTTTTTATGGAGGTTTTGGAGCAGTGGCTTCTTCCTTGCTGAGCAGCCTTTCAGGTTATGTTGGCATAGGACTTGTTTTACTGTGGATATAGATACTTGTCTACCTGTTTCCTCCAGCATCTTCACAAGGTCCTTTGCTGTTGTTCTGGGATTGATTTGCACTTTTCGCACCAAAGTACATTCATGTCTAGGAGACAGAATGCATCTCCTTCCTGAGCGGTATGACGGCTGCGTGGTCCCAGGGTGTTTATACTTGCGTACTATTGTTTGTACAGATGAATGTGGTTCCTTCAGGCGTTTGGAAATTTCTCCCAAGGATGAACCAGACTTGACAACATATTTTTGACCTCAATCCGATAGAAAATTTGTGGGCAGAACTGAAAAAGCGTGTGCGAACAAGGAGACCTACAAACCTGACTCAGTTACACCAGTTCTGTCTGGAGGAATGGAACAAAATTCCAGCAAATAACTGTGAGAAGCTTGTGGAAGGCTACCCAAACCATTTGACCCAAGTTAAATAATTTAAAGACAATGCTACCAAATATTAACAAAGTGTATGTAAACTTCTGACCCACTGGGAAAGTGATGAAAGAAATAAAAGCTGAAATAAATCATTCTCTCTACTATTATTCTGACATTTCACATTCTTAAAATAAAGTAGTGATCCTAACTGACCTAAGACAGAGAATGTTTTCTCGGATTAAATGTCAGGAATTGTGAAAAACTGAGTTTAAATGTATTTGGCTAAGGTGTATGTAAACTTCTGACTTCAACTGTATGTGCCCTGGCTCTGTGCTCCTGTCCATGAAATTCACTGGACATGCATTATAATTGTCCAATGATAAATTGTCTTTTTTAGTTTTTCTCAGTTTGACTAATCTCATTGGATACACAACACTCTAAGGTTCTGCAGTATGCTTATAAGATTAAATAAAATCACTTTTTGCAAAGAAAATGTAACAAAGAAAGGTGTGTAACCAATAGTCTATCTGCCTACAAACCTCCACTGAAATTTAAAATATATATTCAGCAAAATGTATATTAGTTTTCAAAGGTAACAGAAATCAAGTTTAAAATCTAATGGTTTGAGCTTCTATAAAAAAAGCTACAGCTGCCGCAACAGATGCATTTATTTTCAGTGAATAGTACATGACTTACTTTGTTGTACACTGTAATTGTCATATCTGTTCATTTGTTGATACAGATATATAAAGAATATTATTTATTTGGGGAGAGAAGTGAAGGTTATCAGCTTAAATGAACAATTAAGTCTGTGGTTCCATTGTGTATCTTAGACACATGAAAAAAGGACACATTTTACATTGTGTTTTCTCCACAGTGTGATTCGCTTAGTGACCCTCCTCAGCAACATCTGGGGCTATCTTTATTCAATATAACAGTCTTGTTTTACAATAGGTTAGCAAAATAGTCAGTTATCCACATTGGAATGTACTTAAAATTTTCACCCTATGAAGATTTTGCTTCCCTGTTTTTTTAAAAATCATGCTGAACCATCTTCAAATATAACCTGAGTGCATCTGCAATATCCTTACTGCCATTCAGGAACCTTTAGAAGCTGTAGTTAGTCTCTCTTGGTACATCTCATGTGCTCAGCCTGAGCCTGTCCAGGTTGGGTGAAACTAATCAAGATTCATTGAGTAGCTTAACTCATAACTGTTAATAAAAGTTTGTTGAAACTAATTAAAACCACTAGTAATATAAATTAAAATGCTCCAAATAACAGAAGATATTGTAAAAATCTACAAAAGTATATGATATAAGAGTAAGGCTCTGAAAACTTGTGCCAACCAACAGGTGGGAATATTCAAGAACGTTTTCAACCTTGATCTCTGCTACAGTCAGAACTTCCCACCTGGTTCAAAAAGGTAACAATTATACCAGTGCCTAAAAGAGTAGCATCAGCTGCCAGCAGAACTCACATCTACAGTGATGAAATCCTTTGAGAGGTTGGTGATGGCTAGAATGAACTCATGCCTCAGCAAGGAACTGGACTCATGTAATTTGCCTATCACCACAATAGGTCGACAGCAGTTGCAATCTCAACGGCTCTTCACACAACCTTATATCACCTGGATAATACAAACACCTACGTCAGGATGCTGTTCATTGACTATAGCTCAGCGTTTAACACCATCACTCCCACAATTTGCAGAACCTGCACCACTTTACCTCCCTCTGCAATTGGATCCTTCACTTCCTAATCAGAAGACCACAATCTGTGTGGATTGGTGATAATATCTCCTCCTTGCTGAACATAACTGGCGCACCTCAGGGGTATGTGCTTAGTCCACTGCTCTCGTCCCTCTATACCCATGACCATGTGGCTCAAATACCATTTATAAATTTGCTGATGATACAACCATTGTTTGTAGAATCTCAGATGGAGATGAGAGGGCATACAGGAGCAAGATATACCAGCTAGTTGAGTGGTGCCACAGCAACAATCTTGCACACAATGTTAGTAAGATGAAAGAGCTGATTGTGGTCTTCAGGAAGGGTAAGATTTGATTTGTCAACTAAAACACTCAGAAACTTCTGTAAATGTACAGTGGAGAGCATTCTGACAGGCTGCATCACTGTCTGGTATGGGGTGGGGGGGGGGGAGCTACTGCACAGGACCAAAGGAAGCTACAGAAAGTTGTAAAATTAGTCAGCGCCATCTTGGGTACTAGCCTGCATAGCATGCAAGACATCTTCATGGAGTGGTGCTTCAGAATGTTGACGTCTATTATTAAGAAATCCTTCATCCAGGGTATGCCATCTTGTCATTGCTACATCAGGAAGGAGGTACAGAAGCCTGAAGGCTCACACTCAATAATTCAGAAACAGCTTCCTCTCCTCTGCCATATGATTCCTAAATGGACATTGAACCCAAGAACACACTACCTCACTTTTTAAAAGATGTATGTTACTTCTGTTTTTGCACTAATTTAATCTATTCAATATACATACAGAATATATACCTACTGTAATTGATCTACTTATTTAATGATTTATTTTCTTTCTATATTATCATGTATTACATTGAACTGCTGCTGCTAGGTTAACGAATTTCATGACACATGCCCATGATAATAAACCTGATTCTGATTCTGAATTTTATCAGCACCTTGGAAAGCTGCTATTATACCAAAATTTCTTAGAGTCAGGCTGTGTGGAAAACTGATAACCTAACTTCTGTCCTCGTGTAAATCTTGCTGTGAATATAAAGAATTTTTTCCTCATAGTTTCTTCAACTTTTGGAGACTGCTTTTTAGGGTTGATTTGACATGGGTCACATAGTCTCTCACAGCATGCTGGGTAGAATCTAGGTCATTGAGTAGTTAAACAAGCATCTTCTTGAAGGTAGTACCTGCCTCCCAAAGCAAGGTCACTGTTGTGATGTTGATGATTGACAGCATCCTTCCACAGAGAAGTAGTCAGCTGATTCATTGAGGGTGATATTTCTTGTATTAGGTAGAGCATCAGGGATAAAAGTTTCCTTCAAATGATTGTAATAGAATCTTTTACTAGAAAGCAGGCACAGATCTGTGTTTAGGCCTCATCTGATAGACAGCAACTCCAACTGTGTTGACTCATTTGGCACCACACAGGAATAATACTCTGGACATTTCAACCTACGTTTATAGAAAGGATTTCTCAATCAGAGGCAGTGAGTTCCACTTGCTGAGCCAAACATTTATACAAGTATTCAACTTAATAGTTGGGCATGAAGGATCAGTCCACTTATATAACAAGAGGCTCACTTTCATTGTTAGTCTTATGCTAGGTTAGATTGTCCCCTGTTACTAATGCTTGCCTCGCCCTTGACTTACCTAAGTGTACAACAGAGCCAGCTGCAGTGTCACTGATCTGGTGGTTCAGGCCACCCCCCTCCACTTCCAGCAGCATCCAAGGTAAAAACTTGTTCAAGAGGGACCAGCCACAAAATAATCTTGCACTACCTACCTTCCCCTCCTGGCTATTGGTCATCTATGTGACTGAACATTTGGTGAGAGACCATCTTCCTGAAACACAGTGGTCTCTGGTGACGAGAAAAGACCTAGAATCTAAATCTAACTCAGAGCAAAATAAGTCAGTGAGGATGCAGACTAATTCACAGGGGTAATGGAGAAGAATTGCAATAAAGTTGGTGGCCTAGCAAGGAACTTTTGGCATGGACTGATTATGATGAGTTCAGTCTTAATGATTAATGGGAATTGTAGGTCATCCAAAATATAGTGTTAAATCAGCAAATTGATAGCTCAAGTGATGGAATAGCTAAGGGCATTTGTGGAAAAGTAGAGCTAAAAGTTGTGTGCACAGAAATATGCCATTTAGGCCATAACGCCATTGTTAACTTATTGAATGAACTATCAAAAGTTATTTCACTCCACATCAATTCAAACTGTTTATCCACTTCAAGCAACACACAAAAAAATGCTGGTGAACACAGCAGGCCAGGCAGCATCTATAGGAAGAGGTACAGTCGACGTTTTGGGCCGAGACCCTTTGTCAGGACTAACTGAAATAAGAGATAGTAAGAGATTTGAAAGTGGGAGAGGGAGGGGGAGATCCGAAATGATAGGAGAAGACAGGAGAGGGAGGGATGGAGCTAAGAGCTGGGAAGTTGATTGGCAAAAGGGATACAAGGCTGGAGAAGGAAGAGGATCATGGGATGGGAAGGCTAGGGATAAAGAAAGGGGGAGGGGAGCCCAGAGGATGGAGAGCAGACAAGGAGTTATAGTGAGAGGGACAGAGGGAGAAAAAAGAGAGAGAGAGAGAAAAGGGGGATAAATAAATAAATAAACAAAGGATGGGGTACGATGGGGTGGAGGGTCATTAACAGAAGTTAGAGAAGTCGATGTTTATGCCATCAGGTTGGAGGCTACCCAGACGTAATATAAGGTGTTGTTCCTCCAACCTGAGTGTGACTTCACTCCACTTAAAGTAACTCCTAATCTTAATCTACATTGTTACTGATGGGCAATCCTTGATGTTAGCAACAATTCTCCAGGCCTTTTTATCATGAATTTATTTTCTCCTGTTGTCAATCATGAATTAGCAAGATTAGTTTTTCCTTCTATAATTATCAAAACATCTTTAATTCAGAGTCTTCCAACAGATTCTCACAGTGTTCTAACCAAATAATCCACTACAATTCTGCAAAACATTGAGACCACTTCCTCAGTATTGTTTATAGCGCCTACTTCCAGCTTCTCTGTGGAAACAGTATAATTTCTACCTCTGATATCTCTCTTTTTCCTTTCCAGTGTGAATCGGGTTCTATTGAAAGACCCTGACCTGGAGTCACATTCAGACTTCAGTTCTTTGCTGTGGTGGGATCCACTCCCAAGGGTTCACAACCATCCGCTTTTCAAAATCCCAGGGACATGGCCATGAAGACGAATGCACCTTTGGGGTTCCGAGGCTTCGCGCACCTGTGGATGAGCTGACACTGTGCTGGGGCTGCCGACTGAAGCATCATGGGAGAAAATGGTACATCGGGAACAGTGGATTGGCTGTTGACGAATCATAATCTCTTTCTCCCTCTCTCTCTCTCTCTCGTGAAACCTCTCTGCCCCTTTATTTGGGGGGGGGAGAGGGAGAGAGAGAGAGAGAGCGCGCGCGCGAGCGCCTGTGGTATGTTGAATTGTTGGGATGAATGATTAGTTTTTGTTGTACTGCAGATCATGGACTTTCTTGGGGCCCTTGCTATTGCATTCTTGGTGGGTGGAGGGTGCTCCTTTTTGTTTGCTGAAGTAAGGGGAGGAGGGGGGTCATTGCTTTGTTGCTGTTTGTGCATGGGAGAGTGGGGTTGGAGGAGCTTTGGGGTCTAACGTTTTTATTGTCACTCATTCTTTGGGGTATTCTTCTGTTTTCATGGATGTCTGCGAAGAACAAGGATTTCAGAATGTATATTGTATATATTGTTATTAAATGGAACTATTGAAACCATTGAATCTTTGAGAAAAGAAAATAAGTTAACATTTTAGGTCAATGGAAATTCCTAAGTATTGAGCTGGTTCTTCTGTGTTAGTCAGCACCAAAGCAACTAACAAGAATGGAACCATTAACAAGCCCTTTTATTAAAGATAGCTGATACCTTGCTGGCAGTAGTTGCTGCTACAACAATGTACTAAGTCTTGTTCCACTTGCTAAGAGATATTCTCACATATACATCTGGTTCTAATTCAAGAGTACTAATGAGAAATTATTCACCTTAAATAATAATACCCCATAGATGCTGCCTGACTTGCTGTGTATTTCCAATATTTTCTGTCTTTTCTTCACCCCCAATTTATTTTACTCCTGCTCCTTCCCATTACTTTTGGCATTTCTTGACAATATTATACACAGTGCTCATATGTTCTCTATCCCACTGTGGCCTATCCTCTACTTAAGTTGATATGTTTCCGAACATATGCTTCCTCTGTTTCCCACATATCTAGTCATAGAAATACTTTATTGATCCCGGGGGAAATTGGTTTTCGTTACAGTTGCACCATAAATAATAAATAGTAATAGAACCATAAATAGTTAAATAGTAATGTGTAAATTATGCCAGTAAATTATGAAATAAGTCCAGGACCAGCTTATTGGCTCAGGGTGTCTGACCCTCGAAGGGCGGAGTTGTAAAGTTTGATGGCCACAGGCAGGAATGACTTCCTATGACGCTCTGAGCTGCATCTCGGAGGAATGAGTCTCTGTCTGAATGTACTCCTGTGCCCACCCAGTACATTATGTAGTGGATGGGAGACATTGACCAAGATGGCATGCAACTTAGACAGCATCCTCTTTTCAGACACCACCGTGACAGAGTCCAGTTCCATCCCCACAACATCACATATCTGTGCTAATCCCTCATCCCGGAGCACAGCAAGGATCGGCTTCCTCTTCTCCTTAACTTCCATTTCTTCAGTCTCTACAATCAATGAATCATCCTCTGCAATTCCTATAGGAATCCACCATCAGACCCCTCTTCCACTCCCCTTAAGCATGCCAAATGGAACATTCCCTTAATGAATTATGGAATTACTTTCTTATGCAATGATAGGAGATGCAGCACTTGCCACTTTACCCTAGCTTTTCCCCTCATCCAGGGTCCAAACATCCTTCCATGTGAAAGAGCAGTTCATTTCTATCATCAGGATTAGAGAAAAACTGAAGAAGTTATATGACTCTGATAGCAAAGGGAGAGGTAAATCACATCAGTTTGCTATCTTTTGAGCAAACTAAGGATTCTCACAAATGAACTTATAACCTACTTACAGCAATTTAATCAATCTGAAAAATGATAGCTTCACCTAATATTTAATGTTTTTCTTGGTTTGTGAAAATTATACCACTGAATTAATGTTTTCATTGGTTTCATCTTACAGCATGACTTTCTTCCTCTCCCACCCAATCTGACAAACAGATCCAAGCCAAAAACACCATCGACATAAACTCATCTTTGTGCCTTTGACATACCAAACTTATGATTAAATTGAAACAACAGATTCGACTGCCTTTGCCGTAACTATGTTACGATTAAAAGGTTCAATATTTGCCAACAGTGACATATTAATATAATCAATACACCACAGGAGACTATCCACTCTACTTGCTCAGCTCCAGCTTTCTGTCACGCAATTCAGCCAGTCAAATTATCCTACTCACCCTCCTATTTATTTATTTGAAGTGCTGTCTAGTTTCCTTTTGAAATTAATGCTTATTTCCAATTTCAACATCATTGCAAGCAGTAAGATTCAAAACACTATTCACCGTGCTATGAAGTCCTTCTTAACTTGCTCCCTGTAGCTATTGTCTAAAAGTTTAACTCTATATCTCCTATCTTTGATACCATTAGAAGGAGGAGAAGATGGCGGTGCAACCTCTCCGGTGAATGATATCTGTAATCTGTCAAGTAGGGGACCGTGCACAATTCTGATTTGATGGAGACAGACGTGAGAATACGGAGGAACATCTGGAGAAACTTCTGAAATGCCCGCTTCGCTGCCGCTGCTACTGTGTGGTAATCGGAATCTCTGGAGCAGAAGGCCCCGAATCCTCGGCTTTGCTTGTTTCAGCGGCCGGGGCTAGGTCGAAGGCGCTCAGCAGAGGATGGCACTCGGGAGGCTGTATCGGAGGGGCTGGTTGGAGACTCGAAGTTTTCGGATGGACGGACTCGATGTCGGCTGTGGTCAGCTGCTTCCAAGGCATCGGCAGTTGTCGGTGCCTTGGAGGTTTATGGCAGGGAGTTTCTCCCTTTTGCCGCCTGCTATTGGGGACTTGGGCGTCGATCGGGACTTGAGATTTTTTTTACCGTGCCCATGGTCTGTTCTTTATCAAATTATGGTATTGTTTTGCACTGCTGTAACTATATGTTATAATTATGTGGTTCTGTCAGTGTTAGTCTTTGGTTTGTCCTGTTTTCTGTGATATCACTCTGGAGGAACATTGTATCATTTCTTAATGCATGTATGCATTTCTAAATGACAATAAAAGAGGACTGAGTGTTCTCATAATCTAATCTAATATAATGGGAATTACTTTTTTTTATTTACCTCATTTTAGCCTATCATAACCTTGCATATATTATCTATTAATAATTACTGAAAAAGCTGGAAACATTAGCAGGTTCATAAGCATCTGTGTTTCAAGCTGATAACCTTTCATAAGAACCAGGAAAATTTAGAAAACAACCATGATTTAAGTTGCAGTAAAGGGAAAGGGGCAGAGAGAAGAAAGGGAGTGCTGAAAATAGGGTGGAAACCAAAAGAGAATGAATGATGCAAATTGTCCTGGTGATGGCTGAAATGGGGCAGTCAAGGCATATTCATCATATCTGATCTGTTTGCAGTGATGAGAATAGAGGAGAAAAATAATGCTATCAATGTGTGGTACAAAATGTAATTGTTGTAGGTCTAAAATAATATACTGTAAATGAGTAAAGACTGGCTATCTGAAATTCTGAGTGCTGTTTAACTTTCTAGTCAAGTGAAGTGAGTTCATGCTGGACTTCACTGAAACAGTACAAGAGCCTGAAGTCAAGATGGGAGTGGGATGGAAAATAAACTGAAAGGTAACAGACAGGTACCAGGTCACCAATGAGGACTGAAAAGTGCTGTCTGCAGTTTGGCTTCTTTAGGAAGAAGTGTATTGGCACCAGGTATTGGGAAAATAAAAGATAAAAAGACAGATTTGCAATCAGTGGAAATGCAGAGAGAATGTCCCTTTGGAATACTAAAAGGGGAAAGGTGTGTCTGATAGTGACAGCAGATTGAAATTCGAGGATTACCTGCTTTACATGGAAGCTGAGAACAAGGGAAATGCTTACTCTGAAAGAGAGGAGTGGAATAAGAGCATTTGGGATCAATGGTAATGTGGTGATGTAGGTAGACAACTGGCAGTGAATAATGGAGTATAGTGCGTGGACCCTACCTGTTTAAGATATATATGCTAATAAATTAGATAACGGAATTAAATGCAATAACTCCAAGTGTGCATAGGACAAAGCTGGGTGAGAATGTGAGCCGAAAGGCTCCAATGTGATTTAGGTAGTGACTAGATAAAAGCACTGCAAATGCAGTATAATGTTGATAAATGGGAGGTTACCACTTTTTTTCGGTAAAAGCAGGAAGGCAGACTATCATCTGAACTTTGATGGACATTTGGAAGGAGTGTGGTGCAATGAGTCCTGATTTTCATAGTGAACCAGCCATTGAAAGTGAGCATTCAGATAAAGAAAGCAGTTAAGAAAACCAATGCTGTTTTAACCCTTATAGTGAGATAAAATTGCACAATGATTTGGTAAATCTTAAGTTAAAGGCATCCGTTAGTCTGGTAAATTTATGCTTTCAGTATTGTGCGTAACTTTGAACTCTTTATCTGAGGAAGGATGTTCTTACCAAAGAGGGATTGCAGAGAGGGTAATAAAGGATAATTCCTGGATGGCAGGAATGCCTCATGCCTAATTTATTGCAGAACTAGCTCATAGAGCCAAATTCCCTTCCTCCGCTTTCACACTATGTATCTCACTCTGGAGACACTCTGGGTCACTTTATTTCTGCATCAACTCTTCAAAGTGCAAACAACACCTGAAGTCCCTCAGACTTTGGAAGCTATTTCCTGATTCATTTCTTCAGATTGTGCAAGCTACGTCTACCATAGCGAGCAGAGCGTGGCCGACAAGCTTGTGCTCTCCCACTGTGCGAGCTTTCTTTGGGTCACTCTCCCATATAATGCAAACCCGTCTATGGGTTTTTTTTTCCCCCTGCATAAAGCAAGCCGCTGTCTGAATCAGTCATTCTCATTACCAGCCCGTCTCTCTGTCATCCAGTCACACTGTACCAGCCCCTCTCTAGTTCACTCATTCATCTGGCACCAGCCTCTCTCTGGGTCACTCACTGACATTGTACCAGCTTATCCCAGAGCGACTCACTCACACTGGGTCAATCATTCACTCTGTACCCGACCCTCTCTGGGTCACTCACTGACATTGTACCAGCTTATCCCAGAGCGACTCACTCACACTGGGTCAATCATTCACTCTGTACCCGACCCTCTCTGGGTCACTCACTCAGTAACACTGTACCAGTCCCTACCCTGAGCAACTCTCTGTCACTCTGCACCACCTCCTGTCTTCCGCGCATTCTGACTCGGCGGCCGCTCTGCGCATGCCCGCGGCGGCTCGGCAGCAGCAGGGTTCCAGCGCGGCGATGTCGTCCGTGTCGTGGTCGCTGAACGACAGTGACAGCCGGAGGAACAAGACGAGCCGGGTATTCCCGGTGCCCAGGCAGACCTCGCTCTTCCAGCCGCCCGTTCTCAACCCCTTCGCCCACCACATCGAGCTGAGCGTGGCCGACAAGCTGAAGGTGAGCGAGAGGAAACGGCTGTCCGAGAGCGGTAGCGGTTAGCGGAGTTTGGAGAGCAGCCGGGGGTTGAGGGTTGAGGGGGGTCGGGGGGTGTTGATTTCAAAGGGTCAGCGAGTGGGGTGACTTTGGAGGGGTATGGGGGGTTTAGTGAACCTAGAGCAGCCGGGGGTCTGTAGAGGGTGACGGGAAACCGGGGCTGTAGTTAAAAGGGGTAGGCGGGGTACCACTCGGGGCTGTGGGGTGGGGTAGCAGGTGTGTAGCTCCTGAGGAAGCAGCTCCTTCCGTCCAACTGGTCCATGCCGACCAAGATTCCCGTCTAAACTAATCCCATTTGTCCACGTTTGACCGATCTCTCTGCAAGTCTTTCCCACCCAGGTACTTGGCCTTTTAAATATTGTTAATAGACCTGCTTCAACCACTTCCTTTGGCAGCTTTTTCCCTTATGCTGACCGTACCCTGGGTGAAAAGGTGGCCCTTCCAGTCCCTATTCAATCTCTCCCGTCTCACCCTGAACTTGCATCCTCTAATTTTTGACTCTTCGACCCCGCGGGGGGGGGGGGGGGGGAAACCGTGCACATTCACTATATTTATGTCCCACGTGATCTTACATGCCTCTGTAAGATCATTCCTAATTCCCTTCTGTGCCAATAAATAAAGTTCCAGCTTGTTGAACCTCTCTTTATAAATCAGTCCTTCCAGTCTGGGCAACACTCTTCTACGTTTTGTTCCCACTCTTTCCAGCTTAATGGCATCTTACCTAAAACACAATATTTCAACTAAACACAATACTGAACACAGTCTTTCAAATGTGGCCTAGTCAACACCTTATTCAACCAGAAAGTAACATCCTTACTCCTAATCTAGATGCCCTGGCTGATCAAGGCTAAGGGAGGAAATGCATTCTTCACTACCCTTTCAACCTGTGGAGCTATTTTCAGGGAACCATTTACTTGTACTCCTATATCCCTCTGTTCTACAATGCTTCCCAGACGAAAGTCCTTCACTGTGAATGTCCTATTCTCATTTGTCTTCCAAAAATACACCACCATGCTCTTATCCAAATTAAACTCTATATGCCATTCATTGGCCCACGTATCCAGCTGATCCAGATGCCTCCAAAAATCCTGATAACCATCTTTGTTGTTGATAGCACCATCTATTTTGTTAGTCTACAAGCTTACGAACCATGCCTTCTACATTCTCATTCAAATTACTGATGCAGTTAACAAATAATAATGGGCCTCAATTAACCCCTGGGAAATACTACTAGCACAGGCCCGTAGTCCAATAAACAGTCCTTCATCATGACACTCTTTTTCCATCATACCAACTGTGCATTCAGTTAACTAGCTTTCCCTGGATCCCATGTAATCTAACTTTCCTACCATGCAGAATCTTATCAAAGTGCTACTGAAATCTATGGAGATTATATCTATATATTCACATTTACTTCTCCAAAAAAAAATCAATCAAATTTGGGAAACAGAAAGCGGTGCTTACTATCCTTAATCAACCTGTCTTTCCAAATGCTGTTATATCTTCTGAAGGGCATTAGGATTGGTGGGTGGTGAGGGGAGACTGTATTATCAGAATGGAATGAGGGTGGAATGTATTAGGAATAAAATGCACTGGAATAGAACAGTGACTCCTGAGTCTGGGGGAGGAAAATGGGATCGGGCACTGGGGATGTAGTTGCTGCAGAGTGTGGGTTCAATATCTGGATGAGTTGTCAATATTGCAAAGTCGATATTGTCATTATTATAGGATCTGTCCAGTTCTAGACAACTAAAGTGTGACTCATTGCTGCAAATGATGGAAGTGATGTGAAGGTTAGTAGGATTGAGAGGGTGTATGAAAGATGGGGGGACACCACTGCAGTGTGAGGGTTACCATTGTAGGATGTAGTTAGGGGAGGATGGAAATAGTGCGAGGGCGGGCAGTTGATAATATCAGAGTCATGATTCATGACACATTTCTGTGGTGAATGTAGTGAACTGAAGACCCTATTTTCTTGTTTGTTTACAGATAGCTTTGGCCAGCATCACCCTTGTACCTTTGCGCATTATATGTATTTCTATCTTTGTTATTGTTGCTTGGCCATGTACACTCCTTGGACGATTTTGTTATCCTGTATGTGGCAACCAGGAGCCAATTCCAAACTGGAAACGGTAAGTATTAGTAACTTCTGGTTGTAAACCGTCTATCACCATACGTACAGTGCCCATTTGAATTGTGGGGGGGGGGAGATATCGAGCTCAATTTTGGCGTTCATCTTTCATTAATGGATCTGATACTGATTATTGAGCTCTCTTATAGTTGACGGATTTAAGTAAGATTAACATTTGAGAAGCAAAAGCAACGTAACATTCATTATTTTTACAACTGTTACTCTGCTATCAGACTTTCATTATTTGAAGTGTGACATTAGTATTTGCTCTTTTTTAACAAAATGGTTCTAGTTTACAGAGCAATCAAGGTGGACCAGTAATTGCTTTTAAATATTGCTGCATTCTCTTGGAAGCAAGAGATTGAAGCAGGTTTCTCTTGGAAACAACTTTGGGTTGATCTTGGTGTGCTTGAATTCCATTTGGAATCTGAAGCCCAAAGTGTTGGCGCTACTTTGCAAGTTAATCAGGCCAGCCTACAATGCAATTTTAGTTAATTTTTAACTCTTTAGGATATATTTTACTCCATCTGCATTTATTCATTTCATTTACAGCAGCGTTACGAAGTATGGAAATATGTTCTCATTGACCCATCAAATCAGCAACTGAGCATGACACACCCATTTACACTAAACCTACACTAATCCATTTTATTCTCCCCACATTTACATCAACTCCCCTTTGATTTACCACTCATTTACACATCAGGGGAGATTTATTTACAGTGACAATTAATTTACCAAAAAAAAATGCATGTTGGTGTGTGAGAGGAAAGCAGAAGAACACTTTGAGGAAATATGGTCACAGAGCATAGTTTAGATGCCGATTAAAATTGGGAAGCTTGGTTTACCAAAAAAAGACATTTTCTCTTCCCCTTCCCCTTGGCCAGGATTGCAGGGTAATCATTATATATTGTTCCAGCTTCCAGAGCTCTTTCCTGTTCTATTTGTTTGACTATCACGTTGTCTGATCTAATATTCAAATGATGTACCTGATGCGTGGTCAGAAAATAAAAGTGAAAAGTATTTTAAAAATGACCTAGTAAACGTTTATAAGAATATACAATATTTTAACCACGACATGTACAAATGTTTTTGTATTGACTGGCCTGAGTGCTGCAGCTTGAATTCCTGTTTACAGTAACATGCCAAAACAACGACCTTATTCATTTTCTTTTGCCCCAACTAATAAGATTGTTATTTCAGTTTCAACACTCCCCTAAAGCACCTTCATACAGCATCTTCAATATCAGTGTGATCTTTGAGATTGATGGTCTTTAGCAAGAGTTGAAATATCCAGTTCAAGTTGTGACAGCAAAAGTCTTAAGTCCCCATGTGTAACAATGTCCAAGTGGTTTCTGTTTTTGTGAGTATATTTTTTCACTGCACTGAAGCCTCTTTCAACAAGGTAAGAGGATGGAAATGCAATGAAGAGCAGTTAGGCTGTTCCCCAAAGACCAGGAAACTGTATGACAGTGTAGTCACATACCACAAAAGCCAACATTTTTAAAAAACATTTTTGCTGCTTCATCATTATGATTTCAATTATTTCTTCTGGCAAGCCCTCTTCCTGTTCTTTTACCTTTCAAGGAAATGGGTTTTTACCCAGTCCAGAATTTACAGAATCCTTGAATCAATTCTGAAAATCCTTCTTCAGTGACTGCAGGTGTGAGCAATACTCTTGCACATCACCATCTGTGTAAGAGAGTGCCATACTATAAAAGTGGACACTGCACTTTTAGCCTGGATTAAATTGAAATTCTCAGCCTGCAGTTTCATACTTATAATGTTCATTTTGTCATACAGATCGGCTCGGTATGCCTCAACTCCGTGTAGAAGTTCAATCTTGTTTCTTAAGCTGTTGTTGACTTTGAACAAAATTTCAACCACAGTGTCAAAAATATCAAAGAAACATTTTAAGCAGCAGCCTTTTGTCAGCCAATACACTTCAGTGTGAAGAAGCAAGCATTCATAGTTATCTTGGCACAACTGGCAAAATATTCTGCTACGTAATAGATGAGCTTTAATTTTGTTGATAGCAGACATTACAAGAGTCATGCTTGAAAAAAGTCTCTGTCTGAGGTTCTTGGCTGTGAGATGGTGATGAATTACACAATAAATTGCAAACAGACTTGGAGGTTCTTTCTTCCATAAATGCCACCAAACCAGCATGGCATCGTGTAATATTTGGTGCTCCATCTGTCGCACAAGAAATCGTATTCCTAATCAGAATGCTTTTATCCTCAATACATATTTTAAGCCTGCTGTAGATTAATTCTCCATTGATATTTGTTTTTAACTTCCCCAGTTTGTTAATTTCCGTAAATTTTTCCATTTTTGATAAACCATACATATACCATTAGCAATGCCTCATTGTCTTGCACAGTCGATTCATCCAGCGTATCGCAATTTCAGTTTTTTGTAGCTCCGTGCATGGTTGATAGTCAACGTCTTCACTCATTTTGTCAATATGACAAGCTACAGAGTTATTACTCAATGGAATTGATTTTAAAATGCTGGTATCCATTTTGAGAACAGTGGTGAGCACTTCTGATACAGCAGGCATTATTAATCTTTAACCAATTGTATGAGATTTTCTACACTTTGCTATCATTTTGGAAATGTTTTAAGAAGCAATGAGACCACTATCAAGATAATTTTTAGCTTTATTGGCAAATGACTCAAGTGTGCAATGCTTTTCAAATGCTTCTTTCATCTTCTGAAACGGAATAATACCATAAGTAGCTTTTTCAGGGTGTCTTTCAGAGAAGTTTTCCTGTAATCATGGCTCCATTAGACACATGGGGCATCGCTGATCTGACGGGAACAGAATAAAACCATACTCCCAAGTATGTAACATCGTATTGATACACTTTCTGTAGTTTCTGTTTCTTAGCAGGATTAGAATTCAAGGCTTCACTGCCTTCAGGCACATGGAGATTGTGCAGTATGTATTTATGCATCATTAATGGGTCTTAATTAAAGTAAAAAATTAACACAAACTGGGAATGCCTATCTGATTTTAACGATGGTGGTGCGTTGACACGGATGGAACGATAGTAGCGGTACTCAAAGGAATGGCAAGGCGAAGATGAAGACGATCACAACAGTGAAAATTACACTGACAAGGATTCAGATTGGAATCTGAATGTTGGTCGAGATAGAGCTGGTGTTCAGCAAGGTATCTTTACACTATTCCACTTGGCGTGATTGACCAATCACATAAGGCCTCATAATCCCCAAAGGTGGTTCTTGACCGCAGATATAAACCTGAGTTCACGTTGAACACCTGAAGAGGAATCCTCGGGGTCGGCAAGTTCACTGATTGGCTGTATTTCACTGCCTGCAGAGCTATGTTTCTTCCTGTGTTCCAGTGGCCCCAGTGCCTCAGCCTATTTTTTTGGGAGTGCCTGCTCTACTAATGGTTGGCCAGATCTTGTGCCTTAAGTTAGGGTGCCGTCTAATGCCCCCCCTCCCAAGAATCTTCAATGCTCCTGATGACTTCTGTGTCCCCTTGGGACATGTAACTGCCCCCTTGGGAATCACTGCATTAGATCTTGGATAATCCTGTGCAAAATGTTTGGTCATCTGCAAATGAATAGATTACAAGACATTTAGGCTTGAAAATAAGAGTACTTTTGTAAATGTTGGCATATAGATTCATAATTCTTAAGAATTTTTGGCCAGTTTTGCACCAGAGCATAGTTTAATGCATGATAAATAGGGCTCTGCACTTCATGAAATCATAAGATAAAGGAATAGAGTTGAGCTATTTAGCCCATCGAGTTTTCTCTGCCATTAATCAGGGCTGACTTCATTAAAGCCCATTGTCCTGCTTTCTCCCTGTGATCCTAAACCCCCTTACAAATCAAGCACCTATAAATCTCTGCCTTGCATTTTGGGTGTATTATACCAACTAGCTTGGCCTCTGAGACAATAATTTCCACAGATTCACCACTCTCTGGCTGAGCAAATTCTTCCTCATTCTTAGTTTTAAAGAGACGTGCCTTTGTTTTGATGCTGTCCCTTTGGACCTTAGACTTGCATACTAATGGACACATCCTCTCCATGTTCACTCTGTCCAGGCCATTCACTATCCAGTGGGTTTCAATGAGAACTCCCCATCATCTGTATGAACCATTGAGTACAGACCCATGGATATCAAATGCTCCTCATATGATAAGCTTTTCATTTCTGGGATCATTCTTGTGAACCTCTTCTAGACCTTCTCCAGGGCCTGCACATCCCTCCATAATTACAGTACCCAAAATTGACTAGAATATTTCAAATGTGTTCAGACCAATGCCTTAAAGCCTCAGCGGTGCAATCTTGCTTTTATATTTTGGTCCTCTTGAAATTAATGCTAGCATAAAATTTTCTTTCTTTGTTGATGACCAGTGGAGTTCTGCAGAAGACAGTGTTGAAACCACAACTTTTTAGTTTGTATATTAATGATCTGAATGAAATAACTGATTGCATTGTGCTCAACCTGCATGTTAACCATGTGAGATTCTTGGACTAGGAACCCAAGTCCCTTTGCGCTTCCTGGTCTTGAATTTTCTCCCCATTTAAAAAATAGTCTATGCTTTTATTCAGTCAACCAAAGTGCATAAATATATACTTCCATCTGCCACTTTTTTTCCCATCTCTCCCAACCCGTCCAAGGGTTTCTACAGACTTCCTGCCTGTGTGATAGTAACTGTTCCTCTACCTATCTTGGTATCATCTGCACCCTGTCCACAATACTGTCATTAATGTTTAAATTGAAAAGTTGTGGTTCCAACACTGACTTCTACAGAACTCCACTGGTCACCAACAGCCATCCTAAAAAAGTTCCCTTTATGCTTACTCTGACTTCTGTCATCAGCCAGTCTTCCATCCATACTAGACCCTTGCTTCTAACACCGTGGACTCTTGTTCAGCAGCTTGTGTGGAGCACCTTGTCAAAGGCCTCTGAAATTCCACGTAAATGACATTACTGATTCTGAATTTGAATAGGTTTGTCAAGCAAGATCTCCTCTCAAAGAAACTCTGCTGATTTTGTTCTTTTTATTGTATTTACAAATACACCAAAATTTCATCCTCAATAATGAACTCAAAAATTATTATGGCACAGAAATGGGCGTCTTGGCCTATCAGCCAAAAATGCTAACTTTTCACTTCCATTTCGCACCCATCTGCCCTCACCCCATCTTCCCACCACCACACCAGGGATAGCGTTCCTCTTGTGCTCAGCTACCACCCCACTGGCCTCTATGTCTACAGCATAATTCTCCGTTATGTCCACCGTCTCCAACAGGATCTCACCACCTACTGGGATCGCTCCCTACACAACTCCTTTGTCCACTCGTCCAACCCCACTGATCTCCCTCCCGGTACATGCCCTTGTAAGTGGAACAAGTATCACACTTACCCCAACACCGCATCCCTCACTACCATTTAGGACCCAAACAGTCTCTCCAGGTGAGGCGACACTTCACCTGTGAGTCTGTTGGGGTCATCTTTTGTATCTGGTGCTCCTGGTGTGGCCTCCTGTATGATGGTGAGACCCAACATAGTTTGGGAGACCACTTTGTCAAGCGCCTTTGCTTCAGCTGCTAGAAAAAGTGGGATGTCCCGATTACCACTCATTTCAATTCTACTTCCCATTCCTATTCCATATCAGTCCATGGCCTCCTCTACTGCCACAATGAGGCCACTCTCAGGCTGGAGGAGCAGCACTTTATATTCCATCTGGGTAGCCTCCAACCTGATAACAATTTCTGAGAACATCAATTTCTCAAACTTCCAGTAATTGCGCCCCCCCCCATTCCTTCACCATTCCCCATTTGTATTTCTTTCTCTCTCACCTTATCTCCTACCATCACCTGCCTCTGGTGCGCCTCCCCCCTCCCTTTCTTCCATGACCTTCTGTCCTCTTCTATCAGATTTCCCCTTCTCCAACACTTCACCTCTTTCACCAGTCAACTTCCCAGCTCTTCACTTCACACCCTCACTTCCCCCCCACCCCGTCTTACCTATCACCTACTACCTTGTTCTTTCTCTTCTTCCCCTCCCCCCACCTTCTTACTCTGACTTCTCCTCTTCCTTTTTAGTCCTGGTGAAGGGTTTCAGCCTGAAACATTGACTGTTTACACTTTTTTATAGATGCTGCCTGGCCTGCTGAGTTCCTCCAGCATTTTGTGTGAGGAACTTTTCACTATGTTTTTGTTTTCTCTGCAGAAGAGAAAATGTTAATATGATATTTTAATTTTATGTGGTGCTGGTAGTAAGTGAATAATACATTACTTTCACTAAGATTCATTTAGTTTTTCCTGTGGCAAAGTATTTGGGCAACTGCATATACTGTGACGGAATTGTCAGTCATTCATATTCCAAAGATTTTCTCAAGGTTAACTGGTGTACAGGAACGTGAATGGGACTCTGATTAGTAAATGAGATGTAGATTAGTAAAACTGCATTAGTAGGACTGTATGTTTGCACTGCTTTCAGTATCCGAAACCTACTTTAATTGTATTAATACTCATGAGAAATAACATGAAACAACATATTTCAAACTGAAAATCAGTTCATTTTTAAAAAGATGGAGTTCTTGCAAATAACTCCAATAAACAGTGATTGATGCCTAATTTGGCTGTAGATTATACAAGAATAACTCATTTTGTAACCTTCAGTCCTGATGAAGGGCTCCAGCCTGAAACGTTGACTGATCATTTCAACAGATGCTGCCCGACCTGCTGAGTTCCTCCAGCATGTTGAGCGTGTTGCTTTAACTCATTTTGTAATCTTAGTCCTCATTCCATCATGATGCAGGTTTATCCAGTTAGGAATAAGCATTGAAATATGGTTTTTACTTTTCAATAGAACTGTGGTATAGTCAGTTGATGTGTCAACTACAAGATTAGTCATTCAGAGATTTGAGTTGACAAAGGTGCATGTAGTTCTCTCCATACCAATTAAATAAATTAAATTAAATTAAAATTAAATAAAAATCCAGAATAGATAATGGGATTGTTAATTATATAATTCAGGGAAGTAAACTTGTCATCTCTTCCTGGTCAGTAGATTTGATTTCAGGCTCAGCAGTGTATCTTGAAGTTAGGACAATTAGATGTGGTCAGTAAATGCTGATGTAGCCAGCGATACCTGGCCCTGGGAAGAAGCTTATTTTAAAGGGACTTATTGCAGTTTATAGTCTGTGGAGATTTGGAATTAATTGGGTGAGATCATATGGGATGCAGTATGGAATCCTAAAAGTGTTTTTTTTCTAATTAATCTTCAGGAAGCTGATGTACTTACTGAGCATAATGTATCAAGACTGAGAACATTCAAAAGGTTAACAAGGCTGTACATTTGCACCTTTGCTCCTTTAAAGAAATGTATCTTTCAGAATTGTTCCACACCAAGTACAATATCATTTATCCTACTTTTGAAAATCTAATAAAATTATTTTATTTAGATGATTCTGTTGTAGTTTACATATTTTATGTATTGTGCAAGATCCAAAAAAAGTTATCCTGCAATAACATACACAATTCAGCAGGTCAGGCAGCATCTTTGGAGGAAAGTGCACAGTTGATGTTTCAACTCGAGTCTCTTCACCTGGATTAGTAAGAAAGAGGGGAGATAGTCAGTATAAAATGCTGGTGGGTGATGGGAAACTGAGGGAGGGGGAGACTGGGAAAGATGTAAGAAGCTAGGAGGTGACAGGTGGAAATGATGAAGAGCTAAAGAAGATGGAATCTAATAGAAGAGGACAGTGGATCATAGAATAAAGGGAAGGAGGAGAACCAAAGGAAGGAATGTGGGTGATGGGCAGTGAGAGAGTGATTGGGTGGGTAGAGAAGGTAAAATGCGGCCAGTAGAATAAGGGAAAACAAGGGGGGGGGAGAGGTTATCAGAAGGTAGAGAAAGCAACATTCATGCCATTAATTTGGAGGCTCCCAAGGTAGAACATGAGGTGTTATTCCTTTCTCAGCATCTAGCCTCAACTTGGTAGTAGAGGAAACCGTAGGCAGATGTATAGGTGTGGGAATGGGAAATAAAATGTCTTCCTACTGGGAAATCTTGGCTGTTATGACAGATGAAATAAATGTACTTGACAAAGTGATTTACCCCAATCTGCTCAAGACTTTCTGATGTAGTGAAGGCAGATGTAATGAATAGCACTGATAGATTCACACTCACCTGGAAGGACTGTGGAGGGTCTCTGAATGGAGGTGTAACACTTAGCTGAGTTGCAGGGATATATGAGTGGAGGGATGTGGGTGGGGTGGGGTGGGCTACAGGGAAGTCAGTGGTAGTGATCCCTGAGGAAATTTGATGAGGAAGATGTGCCTAATGTGGGATCCCATTGGAGATGACAGAAGATGTGGAGAATGCTTAGCTGAGATACAGAAGCCTGAAGGCACATACTCAGCGATTCAGGAACAGCTTCTTCGCCTCTGCCATTCAATTCATAAACGGACATTGAAGCTTTGGACATTACCTCACTTTTTTAATATACAGTATTTATGTTTTTGCACATTTTTTAAAAATCTATATTTTATTTATTATTTTTCCCTCTCTCTGCTAGATTATGTATTGCATTGAAATGCTGCTGCTAAGTTAACAAATTTCATGTCACATGCCGGTGATAATAAGCCTGATTCTGATATTCTATCCCTGTTATATCTGAGGGGGAATAGAAGTTAGTGGGGAATAGAAGCATGTGAGGGCTGCATCAATAACAGTGGGAGAATACCCCATTTTCTGGAAAAAGAGGACATCTCAAATGTCTTGAAGTATTCTCCAAATTTTAGACTCAAAGTCAAACATATTCTTTAAGAGGATAAATATTTTGGAATGTTTAAATTTGAAAATAACACCAATTTAAAAGAAAACATCACTCAGTGGGTTTTATATAAAGCAAAGAGTATCTAATGAACATTTTCATATCAAGGGTCTCTGTAAAATAAAGGTTTATATAGAACTGCATAAATGCTGAGGATGTATTTATGACCTCTTTAGCCAGATAGGAACTTTTGAAATGCAGTTCCCCTTAAAAATTGGCAAAATCTATAATAATATTTGGATTACGAAAAGATCCCACAAATAGCAGATGAGGTGATCTATATTCTTATACACTGATTTGAAGCAAGGGGTTATTTTGTGGGCTCCTTTTAGAGCAGGCAGAGTTTTATTTAACTGGTACAGTTCTTCCAAGTACTATAGTGTAATGTAAAATTGCATCTCTACAGTTAGATGAACTCACATCTTCTAACTCAGAAATGAGAATACTAACACTGAACCAAGTTTAAAATTAAATATCTTCTGTTTTAAAAGTTAAGAAAAAAATTCTTGTTTTGATTTAAAAGTCTGATTTGCCTGATTGATTTAAATTCCGAATAGTTACTTTTAGTCTCAATTTTTACATATTGTGAATATACTTAAGTTTGATTAGACTGAGCAGGAAGTGTCTTATTGCCGCTAATCTGTAAAATGTACATTTTAATGCCACAATCAATTTCATTTTGTTTATTATTTGGAGAGAATTATTTTCTCAAATTATCAGCATTTTGTAATTTCACATTATACTGCTAAAAGGGTGTAAAATTTAGTTGTTAACAATGCTGAGCATTGGTTAAAAATCCATGAATGATATTTAATAATGTGACTTTTTTGATCATTTTGCTATAGTATTTATTTTTCTCAATGTTCCATTGATCTCTATCATTTATCTTTTTTAAGTAGGCATTAAAAATTAGCCAAGAGTTTAATTAAGATATTTTATATTGATTTTTAAAGTGTTAAAACAGGCCTATATTTGAAAATGCATTCCTCCAGTCTTTGAGGTATGAAGGTCAGTATTTATAAACTGGTTGCACCAGATGGTTAGAGAGCTAATTCAATCAATACGCTTAACAGATTAACCATGGTGGGTTGGAATTTTTGCTTAGTTGTACAAACATAATTTGATTACATATACACTGCTTCAACTAACCTTACTTTCATCTCCCTTTACCATAAATAAATGGCATTAAAATATGTTGCTTAGGACTTTCAGAAATGTTGAGATTGGCAAAATTTGCCATAATGTACATTGTTTTGTGCATATTTTTTCTTTTGTAATCTACACCAATATTTTCTGGAAAATTTACATGACTTTGCTATGTTGTATATAGTGTTGATTCTGGAACTAATGGGGAATGCAACAAATGGTCAGTTAATTTTAGCACAAACAAGAGAAAATCTGCAGATGCTGGAAATCCAACACACAAAATGCTGGAGAAACTCAGCAAGCCAGGCAGCATCTTCTAAGGGTCTCAGCCCGAAATGTTGACTGCTTACTCTTTTCTATGAATGCTGCCTGGCCTGCTGAGTTCCTCCAGAATTTTGAGTTAAGTGCAGCATCTTTGTTTCTGACTGATGGGTGTAAATTCTTAGAGCAGACACTACAGAATCGATATAGGAATGTTAAAAAAATGCTACTTTTTGACTGTTGTATTATTCTCATAAATATGTATGGAACACTTGCTGTGTGGTAGAAAAAAGAATTTTGACGTAGACCACAAAAATAAAAGTGAGTATAAAGGGAAAATTTAATTAATGCAATTCCCCAATTTGTTGCAGGAACCTTCAATTAAGTTGGTGATATCAGAATGGGATTTTGCGGCTAGGAAGATATTGAGAAGTATTCAAGATGGCGTTTGGTTACTCATTGTTTTTAGTAATTTGTTTTTCAAACTCTAGACGTAAACATATCTCTATGTTTTAATGTGGGATATATTATTGAAAAAGGACAGAATCTTGGATCTTTTTCTTCACTGTCAAACATCTATTCAATTTAATTAAATCTGTGGTTTGGAATTGAGTATGTTGTTTTGTCCACAGATCCATTAAGATCGCTAGGTTAAACTCATAAAATAGTTTAAAAGGCATAATATTTCACATATTTGCATATTTCACTGGGGCATAAAACCAAGAAACATGCTAAAATGTATGAATCTTTAGGTTAGAGTCAGCGATGTTGTGAACAGTGTCATTTTACAAAATGAGTGCAAAAGCACTGTAGAGGGTGCATATTAAATTTATGAGGACTGGATTATTGTGGTTATGAAAAAAAATTGAACAGGCTGTCCTTTTTCGGTTTAGGATACTGGAAGCTGAGACTTAATTGAAATGTAAAACATTGAAGGTGCCGAGAGTGGATAGAAGGAAACATTTCCCCTACACTGACCAGTCATTTTGTCTCCGGGCCAGCTTACTATAGGTGGCAGTATTAGAAAATGTTAAGGGGGGGATGTTTTTAATCATGATAATGGTGGATATCCAGAATTTGCATCCTAAGAAAGGTGGAAGCGGAAATCCTCGTTGTACTGGAATCAAAGCTATGCACCAACAAGTAGAAAGTGGGATTAAGTTGAATAACATGAAAGCAATATCCTGACCGGTCTTTTGAGTTGTAAGTTTCTGTGATTTTTTTTTATAAAAACAAAGATGCAAGTTGACAAAACTTGATTTGGATTTGAGGCCTAGTCTGCTAAAAAGCCATTTTACATGCATAGTACATGGAACATTGTGTAATTCCATTGGCCGATAATGCTGTGCTGACCTTTATAAGCCTATTCCACAATGAACCTGATCCTTCCTTCCTATATATCCCATAATGTTCAATTTTTCTTAATCCATGTGCCTATCTAATCTTTTAAATGCTCATATTGTATCAGCCTCTACCATCAGCCCCAGCAATGCATTCCAGACACCTACCACTCTGTGTAAAAATATTTTTAAAAAAACTACTGACATCATCTTAAATTTTCCTCTCTCACCTCAGATGGCTTTTCTCTGGTATTGGCCATTGCCATCTTGCGAAAAGGTGCTGGCTGTTTGCTCAATATAGGCCTTTCCTAATCTTGTACGCCTTTATCCAGGTGCTTTTTCAAAGAGAGAAGTCTAAGCTCACTGGTGCTTTCCTCATAAGATGTTCTCTGATCCAAATAGCATTATGATAAATCTCCTCTGCACCCTCTCTAAAGATAATGAGGCAACCAGAACTGAACAAAATACTCCAAGTGGTGTCTAACCAGAGTTTTATAGAGCTGCAACATTTCCTCACAGCTCTTGAATTCAGTCCCCGAACCAATGAAGGCAATTAACTTGCATTGATCCCAAGATCTCTCTGTTCCTCCACACTGCCAAGAATCCTGCCGTTAACCTTGTACTCCACCTTCAAGTTTGATGTTCCAAAGTATATCACATCACACTTTTCCAGATTGAACTCCATCTGCCACTTCTCTGCCCAGCTCTACATTCTGTTCATATCCCATTGTAACCTATGCATGACTGATCAACAGCAAATCAAGTTGAAATATTATCAATAAAGTTTCTCTTTCAATATCATTGCATTTGTCAGGGGTCTCTCTCATCTGTTCCTCAATCACTTTGACCTCCTACCATCAGGTGGAAGTTACCACAGCACTGTTAAGGTGGGAAACATCTTCCTTCCCCAGGCTGTGCGATTACTGAACGCAATGCCACCTATCCAGGTTTCGTCACGTAAAAGTGCTGGTAGCATTATACTGTTTATTTTTTTAACTCGTGTCATAAATGTCAGTCTTCTGGATTATATTTTACTTGTTAGTTTATTTGTGGTAATATTACTTTCTGTTGTGCCTGAGTTACATGTACTGTATTATGTACTTCGGTGTGGAGGAACGTAGTTTCATTTGGTGGTATGCATGTAAACAGCTGAATGACAATAAACTGGAATGTGAAGGTAATTGTTGTGGGCCCTTTGATAGTGCAATGTGATTCTTGAGCAAGGTAACCATTGTTCTAGGAAAAGACTACAGCACCTGGCATTTACAAGTGATTCCTTTTCTATGTACTACTGAGGCTGGTTCCTCAAGGATGTCATACTGGGGGAGGGGGTGGAGAGGCAGGGAGTGAAGGGAATAAATTCCCGCTATCTATTAATTTCTCCCATTAGTGTGCGTCTCAAATAGCCTCTGACAACCAAGTCCAGCACTGGCATTCACGTATGGCTTAGCTACTAAGCCTGATGGAATAGTTTCTACAGCCCAAATGGACAAAGGCGGGTTACTGACACCTTAAAACCAATCACCTTGGCAGATGGTGCTTGTCTTTTGTGGTTGACAACTCTTCTAGGGGAAGGAAAATTCTGATCTCAAAGTTTCACTGCCTTGCGGCTAGTCACTCATTGGGAAGACTTTGGCATTAAACCCCGAGGGGAAAATCTGGAGCTGGAGTCCCTCACGCAATCCTATGCCAAGTTCAGTGCTGACAGGCAACTCCTGTGATGCCACTGTTGCCAATTTGTATCAGTCTCTGCAGCTTCTTTGGATTCATCAGCTGCATGGGCAAAAGCTTGCTCTCCATATCACCTAGACAGTTAGGATGCAACATCCATGGTCAGCCATGATCAAGGGAGGGCCAACTAATCTGGTCTGAGTTTACTTATAATATCAGCATCAAGCATTTTCAGTCCAGCTGATGTTCTTGATAATTATTATTGAGTATTAGGTTGTGTTTTTTTTTTGGTTTGAAGCGGCTCTTTTAATTAATGTCTAATTGGTGGCCTTCTGATGCGTGAATTTCTGCTGCTTTAGTTCTGTTAGTTCAAGGTCCTCTGGTTCTATTCAAAGTAGCTTTAAATCTATTTGATAATCCTGATACCTATTCTTTACCCCAGTTGGTGCAGATATGCTCAGTGAAATCAAATATTTCACTACACTTTATTCAGATGCATTTTATTTTTGTTAATTAAGTCACTCCCTATGCCAAACTAGTATTGTGAAATAAAATTAAGCTCCAAACTTGGGGTAACTTACTAATTTCACATATCTATAAATTTTATTTACAGCTGTATTGTACAAGTTGTGTTGAAATTCTTGGGACGTGCCTTTTATTTTTGTATGGGTTTCATCCGAGTTGAAGTGAAAGGGAAGAGAGCTGAAGCAACTGAAGCACCAATTCTTGTTGTAGCTCCTCACTCAAGCTTCTTCGATGCAATTGTGAATATCGTAGCTGGGATACCATCAGTTGTCTCACGAGCTGAGAATGCTGAGGTGCCTTTTTTTGGATGTAAGTTTTGTTTTTTATTGTTACTGTTGCACTGTTTCCATTACATTCGTATTAAAGAATTGTTAAATTTTGTGGGTATCATTGTTAAACAACGTATTAAAATGTAGCATTTTTAAGCATGTTAGTTGAATTGCTAATGTAATTAAAGCAGATGAGTAAGTATTTATACGTAGAAACAATTCATGACATGTTCCAAACAGTTGTGTTAAAATGTGGCTGAGTGAACTGACCATAGTTTACAAATTGGGGGGGGGGGGGGGAATGAAGAGATCCTGTCATCAATATTGTGGCTGGTTTATGTTTCATCGGTAAGCCTCCTGTAATAACTTGCAAAGCTGCATATGTACAATTACTCTTCACAAATATAATGTTTATCTGATAGAATTGCAGGGCTGGTTTTGCTTAAAAGCTTTGCATATCTTAGTTAAAACTCCAGTGAGTTTTATCATTTTCCACTTCCTCTCTCCTCCTCCCCCCCCCCCTGACTAATCATTAACATTTGTTGTCAGAATTGCTTTGCCACATTGTATAAAGATAGCATTTAGCGTTTGGTGGTTATTAAAGAGTGGATTGCGTGTTTCCATTTTAATCCCTCACTAATAATTGCATTCTGAGACGAAGGACAACATTTGTTTTTGCATGTTTTCCATACTGTGTGAAAAGTTTGTATGTGGCTGCATCTGCTATCTAATTTCTCTCTGGTGTCAAGATTTGGTTACCAGTTATAATCTTTTATCTTTCAGTATTCTGATTGGTTACTTTTGAAAAAATTTGAGACTTCCTTCTGTACCATATTTTTTTTCTATAGAGTATTGCTGGATGCACATTATTGAAAGTGAAGACTCATCATGCCGATTGTATTTTGAATTTGGGATAGATTAATTGCATGAATAGCACTTTTTCTTTATGTTCAAATGGTTCCATTTGATATCAGAGAATGTATACATTATATAACCTGAAATTCTTGCTCCACACATATCAATGAAAAACAGAATACCCTAAAGAGTGACGGTATGAGAATTAGAACCCCAAAGCCCTCTTCTCCCCCCTCCCATGTGCAAGCAGCAGCAACCCATCAACACTCCCCCTCCCCCACTTATTTCAGCAAAAAGCATTAGCACCCGCCACCAACCAAGCAAGCAACAGCAAAGCCCCCAAAGATAGACCATGATCTACAGTACACCAAAACCTAATCATTCAATCGGACCATTTGACATGCCACAGGCTCTCTTTCTCTCTCCCTAATAAAATGGCAGTGAGGTATCACACAACGAGAGGGGAGACTAGCAAAACAAAGTTCATTGATTACAATGTTAAAGTCTGTCATGTGGCTCCTCCCCAAGTTCTCTGACTGGAGTATTGACAGCTAACTCTCCAGCACCATCAAGAGTATAGAGGCTTCCGACAGCCGATCCACTGTTTGCAATGTTCCGTTTTCTCCCGTAACACTTCAGTTGGCAACACTGGCTTGGAATTGACTCATCCCCATGGCTGCAGAGCCTCAGAACCCTGAAGGCATGCACGTCTTCCAGGCTGCATCCTTAGAATATTGAAAAATAGTTGGTTGATGAACCCCAGGAGCAGGAACCATCACAGTAATGAACCATAGTTTGACTGAACAAGGACTCTGACAGGACTCCATCCACCTTGAAAAGGGAATGAAAGAGACATTTAAGGAAGAAATGAGGCTGTTTTTGCAGATGAGCTCGAAGAAGAGCAAGAATTTCAAGTTGTATAATGTATACATTCTCTAATATTAAATGAAACCATTTGAACTGAAAGAAAAAGTGGTATTCATGCAATTGAACTATCCCAAATTCAAAACAAAATTATATACTAGCACGATGATCCTTCACATTTTAACAACGTGTATCCAGTAATACTTTAGAGAAAAAAGATGAGATAAAGAAGAAAGTTTCAAGTTTTTATCAGAAGTAACTAATCAGAAAGGATCTGTTATCATTGGAGAGAGTCCAGAGGAGGTTCAGGGGGATGATTCTGGGAATGAAGGGGTTAACATATGATGAACGCTTGGCAGCTTTGGGCCTGTATTCATGGGAATTTAGAAGAATACGGGGGGGGGGATGGGGGGGGGGATTTCATTGAAACCTACCAAATGTTAAGAGGATTAGATAAAGTGGATGTGGAGAGGATGCTTCCTGTGGTGGAGGTAGCCAGAACTAGAGGGCACAGCCTCAAAAATGAGAGGTGACCTTTTAGAACAGAGGTAAGGAGGAATTTTTTAAGCCAGATAGTAGTGAATTTGTGGAATGCTCTGCCACAGTCTGAATGGAGGCCAAGTCCATGGGTATATTTAAAGTGGAAGCTGATCATGCCCAATTGGTCAGGGCATCAAAGGATATGGTGAGAAGGGAGGAGTAAGGGGTTGAGTGGGATCTGGGATCAGCAAAGTTGGAATGGTGGAGCAGGGTCAATGGACTGAATGAGCTAATTCTGCTCCTATGTCTTGTGGTCTAAACTGCCCTCTGGTGCTATGGTAGGTCTGCCCAGTTATAAATTAGGTAAGTTTTAACAGATTCATCCCAGTTCCTAATTTTATTGGTCATGGCATAAAAATTTTTGACTTGCTATCCTATCCAATTTCCATCAGTTACTGAAGGCAAGTACTATAGGTTGCTTTCTCGAAAGTAAAGGCAGTGGATCAAACTACAAAAGATAGATTTTATACCATGAGAATTACTTGAAGCTTAGTCAAGATACTTTAAATGGAAAATATTTCTTTTCATATTTTGACTCTTATCTCTGAGTAATTCCTTTCAGTTTTGAAAGACAATTAAAATACCCAACAAACATCATTTCTGAAACAACTGTACTTTAGAACCAGACTGATTAAAACAAAGTTTTTTTAAAAAAGCATTCTTAAGTATGCAAAGTAATTTATAGCACTGAATTCCAGCAATTTATGGCAAACTTGCTACCTATGAGTATGACACGATTTAAAACAAACAATGGGTGGATGTCCAGGCCTGAATTAATGAGGTTCTCAGAATGGATCAATCAACTTTATTTTTTAATATGAAATATTTTGAACAGTATCTTATAATATCTGCCTTTAGATTATCAGTTATTTTTCAGGTAATGCCTCTAATTTGAATTAACATCTTATGTTTCAGCTTTTCTGCGTTGTGTTCAACCTGTATTGGTATCGCGCAATGACACAGACTCCAGAAAGAAAACTATTGATGCAATTACAAAGCGTGCAACATCCAATGGGAAATGGCCCCAGGTATTTGAAACAGATCTAACTAGTTATGATTTCATAGGTTCAATCAGTTTTATAAGAATGTAGTGCAGTATCAAGACTTTTTTTGAAGTTTGCACTCTTTCTCTTTCAAGCTTATGATTTTTCCAGAAGGGACCTGTACAAATCGCACCTGCCTCATCACTTTCAAATCAGGTGAGTAAAGTCTTGTAATAGAATTTTTTGTGCTCCTATTCTTGTTTCAAATGCATACTTTGCAAAGAAGCTTTGAAAACTGGAGTATAAAATCAATGGAATTGATCAAAACCTGGCAATTTTTGTCTCATTTAGTTGAGTAAAGATTGTAGAAGAGCTTTTCATGAAATTAAACATATCTGTTGTCATTTCAGGTAATTCTGTAACATTGGTTTAGCTAGTAAGTTGATAAGCCCATTTAAAGAATAAACTTACTTTCACTTCCATAGTTTAACTTCATGATGAAAAGTAAAATTCTCATAAAATGATGTGAACATGCAATTCCAAAAATACTGAATTACTTTTCTCTAGTTTTCTGATGAATTGAATTGAACTTGAAATGAATTTTTGTTAAACAAATAATATGAAGGGTTAGCTCAGGGTCACGATTATTTTCTTGTGTAATATCCCTTGAAATTAGTTTGAGATTTTTGCATAAATACATCGTTCTCAATGTTGCAGTAAATATTTATGGCAGGTTGCAGACTACTCCACTGCTGACTTTGTTGTTTGAGTCTGGCATGGAAACAGAAAGATGGACTCCGCATGGAAACCTGTGCTGATTAGGCTGAGTTTAGGGAGTTATTCTGTAATGATTTCAAAGGGTGAGAAATGCTCATGAGCTGCCTTGGTAATAATTTCTTTTAATCTTTATTTAAAGGAATAAATAAGAGACAGTAAAGTTGTTTCCATTTGTAAATGAGACTAGACCGAAGAGACATAGACGCAAGATTTGGGGAAATAGATTTTGAATGGAGAATAGGAGAAATTGATTTTCCAAGAGTAGTGAATCTCTGGAATTCTCTGCCCAGAAAAATAGTAGAGGTTACCCTCATACTCATTAAATATATTTAAGGCATAATTAGATTTTTGCAGAGTAGGGAAATTAAGGGTTAAGAGGAAAAGGTAGGTAGGTGGAGTTGAGTCCATGGCCAGATCAGCCATGATCATATTAAACGGCAGAGCAGGCTTGACAGACCCACTCTTATTTCTTATGCTGCCACATAGAGCCTCAAAACTGAGGAATGCTAGATTCTCTCAGTAAGTTTCTAATACAGGGGAGCTACATAAAGTCAGTGTAATTGTTTCACGTTAGTCAGCATTTGAGTGCAGGTGATTGCAAATGACCAGCCTAAGTTATGACAGCTATGACAGATGTCTAAACATGGGAAAGCCTGGCCAGAATGGAGATGAGGCATCCTTGGGAGTGTCAGGTTAATTGTATTTGTGCTGGACAGGGTGGCTGAGGTCATTTTGTATAAGTCTGTATGAAGATATCAAGCTGCTGACAATAATGTTTAGTTAAAGAGTTATAAGGCATGAAACAGACTCTTTGCCCCACCACAGCTATGCTGACCACCATGCTGATTTATTTTAATCTTATTAATATGCCCTTATTAATTCTATAACCATTTTAGCCTTGCTGATTTAAGTATCTGTCCAGATGCCTCTTAGTCAATGATACAGTTCCTGTCTCCATCACCACCTCCAGAAGCTCATTCTACATATCAATTACTCTTTGTATGAAAAATGTATCCATTTTAAACAACCTCCCTCTCATCTTGAAGTTCTGCCCTCTAGTTTTACACTTCCCTCCCATGGGTAAGAGTCATTGATAACTACCCTATCTGTACATCCCATAGTTTTACATTCCTCAGTCATACTCTTCTTCCTACTGCTAAGGTCATGCAGGATCCTGTGTGTTCTAATACTTCAGATCAGCCTCGTATGCTGGACCTTTTCAAAAGCCTTACGAGAATTCACCTAATTTCTTCTTTAAGAGTATTTCTGCATCCTTAGTTATCCAAATCTTGCCACTTTGCCTTGTCAATGCCCCTGGTCACTTCTTCAAAAAAAAAACTCATTCCATTATGTGAGACATAATTCCTCACACACAAAGCCATGCTGACTATCCCTAATCATTCCTTGCCTTTCCAAATGCAAATAATTCCTATCTCTTAGAATCCTTTTGAGTCTCTTTCCCTCCAACTGAAGTAAGGCTCATTGGCATATTGTTCCCTCGCTTATCCCTGGTGCCTTTCTTAAATAAAGGAGTCATTAACTATTCTTCTACTCTCATCTGTGGCTAAAGAAGACAAAAGTCTCTGACGAGTCCCAGCATTCTCTTCCTTGCTTCCCATAACCTCCTGAACCTGGTCACGTCGCAGAGATATATCCACTTCTGTCTGTTTCATGATCTTCAATACCACTTCTTCCTTGATGTGTTCTACGATATACAGTAACTATTCCCTTCCCAAAACTCATTAAGTTCTGTGTGGCTCTCTATTGTATAGAGCAGAAGAATCTATTTAAGATCCTGCCCCTTTCCTGTGGCTTCTCATAAAGGTTAACATACTGGTCATTAATGGGTTCTACTCTCTCTCCAGCCACACTTTTGCTCTTAATATACTTAAAGAATATTTTAGGATCCTCTTTTATCTTATCTGTTATTGATATCCCATGGTCATGTTTGTCCTCCTAATTTCTTTCTTAAATGTATTTCTCCTTCCTTAGCTTCAAACCTTACTACAGTGCTCAACCTGTATAAAATAAGTGAGCAGTCACCATGTTTAATACTTCCTCCACTTTTAAGTCAATGTGAATATGTGACTGAGTTTTGGAATTCTAACTGTTTCCGGTATGCTTGCAGGGGCTTTTATTCCAGGAGTTCCTGTTCAGCCAGTACTTATTCGATACCCAAATAGACTGGTGAGTTATTAATGTGTATGGATATATTTTGCCATAATTTGAGGGAAAAAATTATTTGAGCCTTATTTTGTTGTTCTTGAAAGCAAGTTCCCCAATGCAAACTTCATTGGATAACTAGCTTCAAAGAGATTTGCTAACTCTGTCGCAGTGCAAATCCACTCCATTTTTAAATAACCCTGTCCACAGAACAGCAATGCTCGCTCAGTTAGTCATGTCACCTGTTCCTGGCTTTTCCAACTGTGAAAATGATTGAATGTTTGCAGTTATTCCTGCCTTTCACAAGCATGCAATAACTTTAAAAGTGAAGCATATTATGGGATTTCCACTTTCCTCCCATGTGCTAAGGACGCTACGGTTGGTAGTTAAACATCTCTGGTCTTTTGGTGAAAGGTAGCATCTGAGGGGAGCTTGGAGAGAATAACATGGGATTATTGTGGTGGCTGGAGGGCTTGTTTCTATACTGTATGACTCTTATACTGTGTATGATGCCAATCTACAACTGGGGTCGTGTACAAAGCAACCCTCCCCTTTTTGGACCTGCAAGTGGCCTATGCCTTGAACAATGAAGCTAATTTTAAATAAAGATTTGAATTCACCTTTGTGTTAATTGAAGGACCAACTCCACTCTGGTATTACTGTGGAATCCAGGGCATTAATTGTTTATAAGCTCGGTTCTTCCTCAAAGGGTTTCAGTTATTGTACAATGTTCATGCGTGGCAAGCAATGTTGGGCAACCCATTGCTAACCGTAAGTGTCACATGGAGCAGTCAACACAAGAAACCTTCACAGGTGAGTATGGCAGTTCAGTTTAATGCTAAACTTTTCTCATTTATGAAGAAAAATAAAGACAATTTTAGACAAAAATGTCATTGGTAATGAAAACTAATTTATATCGTTTGTATTTACTAAATTTTCCATCAGTTACATCTTGAACATATCTGTTCAGGAGAAAGAAGCTTATCTCCACTTACTGAAATGATTGAGGCAAGCGAGGCTCCCCGCTCTGCATTCTAACCAATTTTTGCAGGATCACCACTGAGAATGTGCTGATCAGCTGCATCACCATCCGGTATGAGAATTGCAAGGCATCTGACCACAAGACCCGACAAAGGATGATGAGGTCAGCTAAGAGGAACATCAGGGTGTCTCTTCCACCCATCAGAGATATTTTTCAGGAACTTTGCAAAATCAGTTATACCTGACCAACAATCTCTTTGCCCCCAACCATCAGGCAGGAGGTACTGTAGCTTTAAGATAAGGACTGTTAGAATGGGAAGTCGATTCATTCTCCTAGGTCATGAGACAACTGAACTCCCTGCTACCACCCAGGTCTCCTCATGTATGAAGCGCCAGTAGTGTTATACAATATTCTTTTTAACTTGCATCGTAAATGCACCTTATTGTGTGTTAATTTATTTGTGGTAATATTATATATGCCGGCTGGTGGCGCAGTGACATCAGCGCTGGACTCCGGAGCAAAGGTTCCCGAGTTCAAATCCAGGCGGGCTGCTCCTGGGCATGTTTTCCATCCGTGCCGGGTTGACTGTTGAGTTCGCAACTCGGCCTTGTAAAAAAAAAGCTGTGTACAGTTGAATGACAATAAACTTGAATTTGAAAATTTTTCTACAAAAACCTTAATACAAAGATTAAAATATGTGCAAGTAACTTGCTATTTAGAAATGCTTAATCTGAGACTTCAAAATAAATTATGCAAAATATTTTTCTGCAGGATACAGTTACTTGGACTTGGCAAGGACACAGTGCGTAAGTTTTTTTTGTATAAAATTAATATAGCAGTATTTTAAAAAAGCTGGATAATGGTTGATAAACCACCCTTGGGTTTATTCAGAAATTAATTTTCTATTAAAAACAGGACAGAAAGGGGCTATATGAAGCACAGTTTTGCACAGTGATTTGGGTTGTTGATTGTACCCAGCTTAAAAAGTGATTTTATAGAACGTATAAGCTTTACAACATGAGTCCTCTGTGCTCAGGACTGGATTATCCAACCCTCTAACCCTATTCTCGGAGAGTCCCTTTATTAGTTTTAATTTTTCAAAAATTGTTATGAGATCACCATTTATCGATAATGGTGGGTATATGTGCCTTTGAATATTGAACTAATTCCTAAAATACAATATATACAGGACATAGTGGTTAAATTATCAGACCAGTAATCAAGAATCCTGGGGTCTGGAATTCAAGGTTGAAATTCCATCATGGCAGCTCTGGAATTCAGATTGAGTTTAATAATCAGGAATTTGGAACTCAAAGGAATACTAACTAATCTGAGCAAGGATGACCATGAAAGCAACTGACTCTCTGGTACATTAATGTCCTTCACCAAAGGGGTGTAGCCTACTTAGGATTCCAAACCATACCCAGCCCATGCCATTGAATGCTTGCTGAAGCCTGGCAAGTCACCTATTTGTACCATTACTGATGTGTTCAGACAGAGAAGAAGAAAAGTAGTATGCACCACCTGGAATCAAGCTAGGTACTTGAGTAAGACACAAAGTTATTCTCAATCTAGATGTCTTTGGGAAGTGATACTCATGAACATGTGGGCCTGGTATAAAATTTGGGTGCACTATCACACTGACTAGAGAAGAAACAGCCTACCTGAATCGTACTTGCAGAATCACCCCTTACATAAGATGTACCAGCCTCCTCCATCGGAATCCCTAAGTACATCTTGTACCAACAACAGGGCAGACTCGCCTGCAATGATGTCAGATTTGTGCAAGAATGTAGCTTATGGGTCCACTCAAGACTCTGTGAAATCTAATGGCATCATTTTAAACATAGACAAGGAAACCTCTTGATTATCTTGTACAGGTGATGAATCAATGCTTTCCTATGCTGATAATACTTAGAACCAAGTACGGAAATTAGTGAGGGCACAGAATGTACACAGTGAGTAGTGGGGGCTCCAGTGTCCATCATTGAGTGGCTTGGTAATGTCACTTTAGCCAATGCTGGTTGAGTCCTGAAAACTCTGCTGCAAGAGATGAGTGAATCAACGTGCTGCATAAACTTCCTTATCTATGATGGATCATTCATTACTTGATAATGCTGCAATATTTACTGCACAAGATTGACATAATGCTGTCTTCATACAGAGGACAACCTCCATTAGAGCTTCAGAAACCCAGATTCCTCTGGCACTATCTCTGTGAAGTTTCTACTTCCTCTGTGGCTGTGGGTTTCTTTTGTGTGTTCCACTTTCCAATGACATAGGGACTACTGTTCACCACTCAAAATTGATTGTTGTTTGTAGGTGAGTTAATGGGTATGTGGGGAAGTGTAAATGTGTGTTTGATGGCTGGCATGGATCTGATGAACTACAGGTTTGGTTTCTTTAGTCAGAGTCATGAGGTGATACAGCATGGAAAAGCCCTATTACCCATAGAGACCATGCTGAACATCAAACACTCAATTATACTGGTCCTATAGTATGACATCGTGCAAGGAACCACATCAAGTAATCTAAAAAAAGAGATATCAGCCTACTGAAACTAGGACTATACATGTGCTAAACATCATGCACCAAAGAGAGCTAAGAACCACCATCAAGCAGATGAGGTCAAAGTGCTACAGTCACTGCATCTAAACATTTAAACAAGTTCCAGGACAATGCTCCAAGAACAAAAATCTGTACGTGGATTTTCAGAAGGCCTTTGACAAGGTGTCGCACTTGAGGCTGCTTGGCAAGTTAAGAGCCCATGGCGTTACAGGAAAGATACCGGCATGGATAGACCATTGGTTGATTGGCAGGAAGTAAAGAGTGGGAATAAAGGGAGTCTTTTCTATTTGGCTGCCGGTGACTAGTGGTGTTCCACAGGGGTATGTGTTGGGACTGCTTTTAACGTTATGTCAGTGATTTGGGTGACGGAATTGATGGCTTTGTGGCCACGTTTGCCGACGAAATGAAGATAGGTTGGGGGGGGGGCAGGTAATGTTGAAGCAGAGAGGTTGCAGAAGGACTTAGATTAGGAGAATGGGCAAAGAAGTGGCAGATGAAGTACAGTGTCAGCAAGTGTATGGTCATGTACTTTGGTAGAAGAAATAAAAGTATAGACTATTTTCTAAATTGAGAGAAAATTCAGAAAGCTGAGGTACAAAAGGACTTAGGAGACCTCATGCACGGTTCACTGAAAGTTAATTTGCAGGTTAAGAAAGGACAGTAAACATGATGTTAGCATTCATTTCAAGAGAACTAGGGTATAAAAGCACGGGTGTGATGTTGAGGTTTTATAAAGCACTAATGAGGCCTCACTTTGAGTATTATGAGCAGTTTTGGAACCTTTATCTAAGAAAGGATGTGCTGCCATCGGAGAGGGTTCAACTGAGGTTCACGGGATTGATTCTGGGAGTAAAAGGGTTATTTCATGAGGAGCATCTGATGGCTCTGGGCCTGTACTCCCTGAATTCAGAAGAATGAGGGGGATCTCGGAGGAATTTGTTGCCTCAAACAACTGTGGAGGCTAAGTTATTCGAGATATAATATATATTTGATAGATTCCTGATTATTCAGGGACGAAAGGTTACGTGGAGAAGGCAGGAGGTTGGGGCTGATTGGGAAATGGATCAGTCATAATGAAATAATTCTGCTCCTATATCTTATGGTCTTAGAGTCTTAACATCCTCAAAAAGAGTGATAGCCAGAATGTAGATGTTGAAAGTAAGGCTGAAGCATTTTCAACCATGTTCAGCTTGAGGTGCTGAATAGATGATACAACTCTGCTTCCAGCTGAAGTTGCCAACAGACTCTAGCCAATCCATTTCACTTCTAATAATATCAAGAAGTGGCTGAGAGCACTCGATTCAGCAAAGAAAACAAAACCAGACAAAATCCCAGATGCATTACTGAAGACCTATGGTCTGGAATGAACTGTGCCTCTAGCCAAGCTTTTCCAGTACCGATACAAACATGCGCCTATTTGACAATGACTTAAAATGTCCATTCACAGAAAAGTAGAACAGATGCCAAATCCACTTACTCTCAGTCAGTAGCAAAGTAAAGGAAGTCGTCATCAACAGTGCTATCAAATAGCACTTACAGCATTTACTAATAACTTACTTTACATCAAGCAGCACTTATAGTATTTACCAATGCTCAATTTTCCCAGGAGAAAAAGGAAGGCAAAAGTTGATTTTTGGTAAAGGTGAGGTATTTATACAAAGATGAAATAATACCAATAAAATAGGGGAAATATGTTTCTAAAAAGCTGACAAGTATTAGGCATTCAATCAGTTCAGCCACAACTGGGCAGTAGTTGCTGGCCAGTAACAAATTATTTTTCTTAATGTATCCAGATTAGAAATGATCTTCTTGTGATACTTGTAAGTTTTTGAGTTGACTCTTTCATTCATTGTAGTTTGCATTCTGTTCTCTTTTCTCTTTTAGCAAGTATTTGGCCTCAGCTAGCTTGTTTTGAGTCATAGCTTTACTGAGATTAATAACTATCTCCAAATACCACTATCATATTCTACATCTTACCATTCTAAGATGTATTTGTTCTTCAGAACATTTCTATCATAAAATCTCTCTTAATAGCAGATTGGGTGATACTGGTGCACCTTACATTTGCATATACCTTATTTAAGATCAGCATATCTGATTAATTCTAACTTCCTAAATAGTCTTTTGAGTAGAGGCTTTAAGTTCACAATCATAGTGTATAAATACATGTATTACTCATTCAAAATCTTTCTGCTTTTGGCCTGTGCAAAGCAGTTAGTTTTGAAAGATAGCAAAACATGATTTGGAGATAACAATGTTCACATTGTTAGTTAGTATTTTACACAGCTGCGTTTGATGTGACCTATTTTAGGTCTGAGAAAGCATGAAATGTGTACTTGTAAAATTACAGGTTTGTTAACAAGGAAGAAAGTGCAAATACGATGGTTTATATGTCTATTTTTTATTTTAGTGATTTAAAGCATATATCACTGTCCTGTCTTAAGATTTCCTAACAGCAAAGGAAATGCCATACAACCGGAAGGCTCGAACTATTTCCTGTTGAAACTAAAGGCGAGGGGTTTCATTGTGGTTTTTGCCTTTTTTTTAGTAAAAAAGGGATATTTAGTTTTTTTTTGCATTGCACTAATAAATATTCCACCTCACTCTAAGTGAAATGCAGAGGTGGTTTTGAGGTATTTGTCCTAAATATTTACTAATTGTAAGATATGCCTCTGAATTTAAATTACTATAGTAACATATGGTAAATGCAATTTTATGCAGAAAAATGTAAAGTGATCCAATCTGAGAGAATCAACAAGGAGCAGCAGTATGAATGTTGCTCTCCTGAAGGGGTTGCAATAGCAGTGCGACCTGAAAGTCAAATCAGATGCTTTTAGTTCAAAAAGACAGTCACAGGCAAAGCAGCTAGCTACATTTGTAACCATCCCTATTTAGATTAATTCTATCAGAGATACTCCCTTTATTCCACCCACCTTCTTCATAGACTGAAAACTAACTTTTTCCCTCTTTCCCAGTCTCAATAAAGGTTTCCATTTGAAAGATTCATTATTTCTTTTGCCGTAGAAGCTGTCTGACCTACGGAATGCTTCTATTTTTTTTGTTTTTACATTAGGTTACCTTTATCAGAACAGTTGAAAAGAAAAATGAGCATCTATAGAAATGAATAAACAGTCAATGGTTCAGGGTAAGACCCCTCATCAGGAATCAGCTTGAAATGTCAGACATTGAACATTAAGCATCATTTCCACAGATGCTGCTTAACCTGCTGTGTTCCTCCAGCATGTTGTGAGTGTTGCTCTGGATATGCAGCATCTTTAGAATCTTGTGTTTTAAGAGAAAAATGAGTTAGTTTAAGCTGATAGAGGAAGAATGGATAGAAAGAAAAGAAAATGTTTCTGACTGAGGTTAGGATTGCTTTGGTAAATGCAGTTTGGGGAAATTGTAGGGAGATAAACAAATAAAAGGATGTGTAAAAGCTGTGACGTACAGGGTGGAGCTGTTATAGAGAACTGATACTAGATGTCCAGGAGGTTAGCCATTGCGTGTAGTCAGAGAAAAAAACTGAGTTAATATTACAGAGTGATAACTTTGCTGCAGAACAAGCAATTCTGATAAGGCAACAACAACATTTCTGAAATTGTCTACTACAATATGTGTCCTAAAGGGTGTGAAGAATAGAGGCAGAAGATGAGGTGATAGGATGGAGATAGACAGGAGTAGACTGGAGAATTAAAATGACATGTAACTAGAAGCCTATTTGGACCGAATAACATTCAAAGATTCAAGATTCAAAAACTTTATTGTCATTCTAACCGTACATCAGCACTGCAGGGCAGAATGAGACAGCGTTTCTCAGGAGCAGTGCAATCATAACATAACAAACGCAACACCTAATAATAAGCATAACAATAAATAGTAAAACACAACAGCCACATGTCAGTTAAAATCAAGTTATAAGTGTCCAGTCTAAAGCAGAGTCAGGTAGAGCAGCTATTTAGCAGTCTGACTGCCTGTGGGAGGAAGCTGTTTAGTAGCCCAGTGGTTTTAGTTTTGATGCTCCTCTAACGTTTGCCTGATGGCAGAAGAACAGACAGTTCATGGAGAGGGTGTGAGGGGTCTTTAATGATGTACCGTGTCTTCTGGGAGGCATCGACTCTGATCTTTGAAGGCATCGATATGATCGCCTAATCTGTGGTTTCTCCAGTTTAAAAGAAGAATATCCCAGAAGGCATGCACTTAAAGTTGGTGCGGTGTTGCGGGGAAAGAAAGAGTTCGAAAGGAGGTGAGCCAACTAACATAGTGGTGAATTCCTCAACTATGCTGTCTGGGCTTGTGCTGGAGGGAAACATGTTAGAAGCATTTAAGAGGCTCTTAGGCACAGGGAATGGAAGGATAGTGACATCCTGTAGGCTGGAGGGATTAGTTTAGTCGGACATTTGAATACTAGTGTAATTAGTTTGGCACATCATTGTGGGCCGAAGGGTCTGTTCCTATACTGTAAAGCTCTATGTAATCTCTGCTTCATCTGTTTAGGTTCATAGCTTCTAGGAAGGCATGATGTAAATTAGCAGCTGTTGTATCTCCTGCAGCTGCATGGGAAATTATAGAGGGAAAGAATATTGACAATGGAAGAATGGACTATGGGGTCACAAAGGAATACTATAGTAGAAATGAGAGGAAGATGTATTCGATGGTTGAATCTTGTTCAAGGTGTCTAAAATTGCAAAGGCTCATCCTAAGAATACTGATGCTGATGAGTTGGAACGTGAGAAAGAGGGCAACACTTTCTTTGGCTGGAGGAAGGTGGGATGCAGAAAATGTGGTCAAGGGCTCTATCAACTACGGAAGAAGGGCGTAGTAACTATGACCTAGAGGAGACTGGTTGATAACTGCAAAAAATCTTTACTGAACACAAGGAGGTGATCTGTTTCGCCCCCCCCCCACCCCGATGCTCAACAGTGCATTAATGTTTTATACCTTTTTATGCGCAAAGGCAAGAGTAAACAACTACACTTTCAATGGCTATAATTACTTTAACATTTTAAGTGTAAACAGTTAATTTTGCACAATTACTTAATCGCAGCTCAACTGGCAGAACTCTTGTAAGTGGTCAGAAATGGGTAGCTGGACAAAGAGGATTTGAGTAACAAATATTGGACATACAAGATGCTGGAGAAACTCAGCAGGTCAGGTAGCATCTATGGAAAAAAAAGTACAGTTGACATTTCGGGCTGTGACACTTTGGCAGGACTGGAGAAAAACTGATGAGTAGATTTTAAAGGTGGGGGAGGAGAGAAAAAAACAAAAGGTGATAGGTGAAAGCAAGAGGGGAAGGGTTGAAGCAAAGAGCTGGGAAGTTGATTTGTGTGAGAGATACAGGGCTGGAGAGTGTGGAATCTAACTGGAGAAGACAGAAGGCCATGGAAGAAAGAAAAGGGGGGAGAAGCACCAGGGGAAGGTGATGGGGCTCCCCTTCCTCCACCATCACCTAAGTTGGTTGAGAATTGGAGTCAATCATGAGTTTGCGCTCCGCCATTGGGCACACTCCATTCTCAACCTCTCTCTCAATTATGTCAAATTCCCTCGGAGACAGCAAAACCTCCTGATCAATCCAAAAATACCTTATCAAAATGTAAATTATAGGGTCCAATTCAACACAGATTAAGAGTAGAAATATATTTAAAAGATAAAGAAGAAGTAGCTTTGTGAACTGTCTGCAGGACATCACTAATAGTCCTGTTGGTGCCATCTTGCCACTTCAAGATTGTAATGTAAAGTGAAATCTATATGGTACATAGCATTGCTATTGAAATTGCCGTGCCATTTTGAATGAATTGTGTAAAAAAATTACAATATAATTTGATTGCTTTTCAAAAATAAATTGGATAGTAAAATTCATGACTAAATAAATTCTCGTAAACTACTAGCAACAAAAAGGAAATGGTGTTGCCACAGTTTCCTAATTTATACTTCAGTGTTGAAATACTGTCACTGAAAACATTTTCCATTCCATAAAATGAAATTTTTCTGCAGTCTTCAGTAGCCTAAAGTCCGTCCTGTTTTGCACATTTGGAGCAAGTTTAAGATTTTTTTTGGAAATGTTTGAAAAGATTCCCTGTTTGAGTGAAAGCGTTCCCTAGAAATTAATAAGGAGCCCAAAGTGGCATTAAAATCAGCTGCTACATTTTTATACCATCAGTGGTATATAATACTTTCCTTGTTTTTTTTCCTCCCTGCTTGTAGGAAAATGATTCATTTAACACTTCCAGTACAGAATTATCTTTGTCACATGCAAACGATGAAGTTTATAGTTTATTCTAACAAGTTTATTCAGCTCCCCAGTGAGGAATTCAATTGTTTCTAGCTATTCTTTCAGCCAAAAAGTCCTTGTCTGTCACTAATTAAGGATAATAGATTAAGTAATTTCATCATAGGTACAATGTTGAAGTCACAGTTAAAAACAAGATTGCCAGAAGTGATGACAAGATTTTGTAGAGAGACTAGAGGAGATTTTCTAGAATTATGTCAGGGATAAAATACTTCACCTACAAAGAGTAATGAAGAAGGATGGCAGATGTTTACTTCTGTGTGTTTTACAAGTAATCATGGAGAGACCCGAGAAATTGCAGCTTTCTGCCAATGATTGGAGAAAAGTAAAGATAGTTTTGAGGGAGATGATGGAAGCCTTGATGGAATATGGTAAACTAAATAAAGATAATTTTGGATTAAGCTAGAAGGGACAGCTTTAGACAAATTAATATAACAGTCAATGAGCATATGGAGAAACATTTTTATTTAGTAGATTTGTTTGATCTGAAATGCAGTGCCTGCAAAAGTATTGGAAGCGGATTCAGTAATATCTTTCAAAAGCTAATTGAATAAGTACTTGAAGATGAGCTTTACTGGGCTAAGGCAAAAGAGCAATAAAGTAGGACTAATTAAATGGCTCTTTTTAAAAGCCTTAGCATTTAAGTGTTAAATCATTAAATTATACTGTGTTTGTCAGCATTCATGTAAAATGGTGCACTTCTCTTTAAATCAAAATAATTTGAAGTGTACTTACTTTCTTCAGAAAGCTTCATTTTCCTTAGGTAGAAACTCCAAAATTTGACCTATAAGCATCCAGCAACTTGCCATAATTTCAGTTTCATAGTAATAAAGTATAATTGCAAAATACTAAAAATACTTTGTACATTATACAGTATTTGAGAACGAAAAACTAGCATTTCATGTTTCTGACTTTTCCATCAGAACCAGTTTATCAGAACTGGATTTCATAAGAAGTCATCAAGAAAAAGTATTAATTCTTATTTTCTCCTGAAATGCTGATAACTCGCTACAGTATTTGTACTATTTTCTGTCATTACTTAGGATTTCTAGAGTTTTTGAATTAGGAATAGGTAAATTTAGTTCTTTTACTAAAAAAAAACCCTGAACACAGTTATGCCCTCTGAATAGAGTTTAAAAACTGATGTCAAGCTAATTAGAGAACCAATTGAATGATCCACTGTTGGTTTCTTAAGTTGAAGTAAAAATGCTAAATGGATTTCTAGTTTGCAACTATCTGGTAATGCAAAGTGTTTGTTGCCAGGGATTTGTCAGTGGTTTCTTTCTTATTAACACGTGTTCTTTTCCAGAAAATGTATTTGGTTTCCCTTATTGCCAGAGGAGGTTTTTGGTTTCAGTCCTGTACCTCAGAAGAATATAACAACAAATATGCATCAGATAGTGTATTGTTTTTAACCAGTGATTTGTTTTGACTGTAATATTGGTGTTCTCATACAGCATACTGTTACGTACCCCGTAACTGGGTTGCCAAACCAGCAGAAATGGATCACTCAGTTGGAGTCTGGAGTACTAGAACTAAGAAAGTTTTATTAAAGAAATAAGCAACACAGTAATCAAAAGGATAATAAATGCAACAGTTCAGCAATGATAAACACACGTGCACAGAATTAAGATAACAGCATCAATCAAGCTCTATCGTTGTCTAGCAGTAAATGACCAAATTTCAAAGTGACTCAAAGTTCAGTCCAGTTTAGTAGTTCAGTTCGCAGTAATCGTTGCCATGGCGATGGACAACGTGGGGGGAGAGAGAGAGGGAACAGGAACAACTGATCATTCAGACACGGCTTCACTCACAGACCGGCGATATGGCTCACAAGCAGCTTTTGGGCAGGTCCTTGGTGATGTCACCTGAGGTCACCGACTGTGACCCCTCCTCCAGATGCGGTCGATCCTCTGCAGTGAACCCGGCACCCAGGCAAGGGCGGACACACACCGGGTTCCCGCTGATCGTACCTTTCCACCCTGGCCGTTGTCCGATACTTCCCACCGACTCGTGAGAGGCGTACCGCTTCCAGGGTCTCGTTACCTCGGGTGGCGTGTGTGCTGCCTTAGCGAACCTGTCCCTTTTTATCCCCCTGCTGGGGTATCGCCTGTCCATCACTTCAAACAGTTCAAGGTTCAAAGGGGGGAGCCGCTCCAGACAGCTCTCTCTCCCCCGTCCCTTCATTACACATCTCCAGACGCTGCTCCATTGTTCCTTATCTCTCCTTCCCCTGAGGGCAGGTGGCAGACCACTTGCTGGTGTCACTGATGCTAACCAAGGCCAGCAAACATCTTAATTTTATGTGTATTCTCGTCACAATACAAAGAAACAGATTTTGCCATTTTTTAAGGAAAAATCTTAGAGGAAGGTATCTGAAGAATTCTTCTCAAGGAAAGACATACCTGAAATGTTTGGTATTTCAAGTTGTGCCATTTGTTCTTTTGCAGGAACAGACTTATGTTCTTAACATTATGTCAACCTTACACAAAAGTGGAAGTTGAGGTAAGATTATAACTACTGGGCAAACCAAGCTTGCCTTAGTTTAGAATTTGTATTGTGAAAGCTTCTCAGGAGAAAAAAATATTGAAAGGAGATTTGATCAAGATGTTTGAAAAGCTTGAAAGATGTTTAATAACTCTGATGCAAAAAAAACTTGGCAGGAGAGCATACACTGACTTACATAAGTAATTTAGTCATTTTAGAAGTGGCTGATGACACAAAATGTACTTTTGAAGTGCAGTGGTGCACATTTTGTCTAAATTTTATGCTGCAACATTTTCTGATTACTACTTCCATATTCAAGGAAATGTAAAAGTGCACAGCTTGCAGAGAAGTAGACAATTTTAAGGGGTCAGAGACTGCTGGTTCTCTGAAGAATGGAATATAAATGATCAAATACATTGCCAGCCCTGTGTATTCAATTGTTTTAAAAATAAAATACATGCCAAAATTGAACTAGAAATTAAGAAACGATGTCATTCCTGCCAAACTAAGTCAAAGATCAGTAAAGAAATTGAAATCTGAAGAGAAGAGTAAAAAAAACATGATCTGGACTGTCATGCGAATCGATTGTAGTTATTTTAAGTTCTCTTTTCCTGTTTGCTTTTAAACTAGGTTATTTTGAGCAATTAGAATAGATTTCAATGAAGTGTTACTATATGGTAACATGAAAGTGATCACATGACTATAACTCTTCACTCTGAGCTAAAATGTGGTAAATAACAAAATAAAGGATGAATTTTACTATCTCCTTTATATAAGATCCTTGTACAGACCTACAGGTATTTTAAATCCAGCTTCTGTTAGATCCTGCGTTGCAACTTGATGAGAGATAGGAATTCAGTTGGGCCAAGCCTTACAACATCACTATACCGTTTCCTGCCTACTCCAGGTCATGTACTTGCATCCTAAGCTAAAGCAAAATTTAAGTTTCACATCCTTACAGATTTGAAACGAGATTCCAGAATTAAATTCAAAATCAGGTTTTGTTATCACTGTTTTATATGACATGAATTTTGTTGTTTTGCAGCAACAGTAAAGTGCAAAGACGAAATTAATATAAGTTATAAAATGAAAAATAGTGCCATTAAAAGAAATAATGAAATATTGTTCATGGAGTGTTCAGAATTCTGATGACAGCAGGGAAGAAGTTATTCCTGAATAATTGACTGTGGGTCTTGAAGCTCCCATACTTGCTCCTTGATGGTAATAATGAGAAGAGCCTATGTCTCGGATGGTGATGGTTCTGAATGACAGATGCAACTTTCTTGAGGTCCTGTCTCTTGAAGATGTCTTTGATTGTGCCTGTGATAGAACCAGCTATGTCTACAGCCTCTTGTAATTCTGTACATTGAACACTCCATATCAGACTGTGATGCAACTAGTCAGAATGCTCTACCCTGTACATCTACAAAAAAATTGAAACAGTCTTCGGTGACATACCAAACCTCCTCAAAGTCCTAATGAAGTAGAACTACTGGCATGCCAACAATGTGATGGGCCCAGGACAGATCCTCGGAGATGCTGACACCCAGAAAATCGAAGCTGCTCTTCCTTTCCACTGCTAGCCCGAAAATGAGGATTGATGCGTGTTCTGCCAACCTCGCCTTCCTGAAGCCCATCCCCACCGTTGAGCACATCTACACAAAACATTGTCACAGGAAAGCAGCATCTATCATCAGGGACCCCCACCACCCAGGAAATGCTCTCTTCTCACTGCTGCCATTAGGGGGTAAAAAAGGTACAGGAGCCTCAGCACTTAGACCAACAGGTTCAAGGACAGTCTCTTGATCCAAAGGGGATAACTTCACCCGCCCCGTCATTGAAATATTCCCACAACCTATGAACTCACTTTCAAGAACTCTTCATCTCATGTTCTTGATGTTTGTTGTTTATTTTTATTATTATTTATCTTTGTATTTGCACAGTTTGTAGTTTTTAGCACCCTAATTGAACACCTGAGTTAATGTGTTCTATTATGGTTGTTTTTCTATTATGGACTTACTGCGTATGCCCACAAGAAAATGAACCTTAGGGTTGTAAATGGTGACATATGTGTACTCTGATAATAAATTTACTTTGAACAATTTCTTGGTCTAGCAAGGTTGTTATTGTGACAACTCTTAACCAGCTGATCCATCACACACATGTATCTTATTATTGCCATCAGAGATTTTACTAACAACAGAGGTATCAACTATGAGTGTATAAATGACACTTGAGTTGTGTTTAGTCACACAGTCATTAGTGGGGAGGGAGTAGTGCATTGTGATAAGCACACATCCTTGAGGTATGTCTCTATTGATTGTCAGCGAGGAGATGGTATCATCAAACCATTCTGACTGTGCTCTCCTGAAGAAATTGAGGATTCATTTGCAAAGGAAGTTACAATTGCCCAGGTTAAGAAGCTTAGTTTTTAATACTGGGGGAATGACTAACCAAGCTGTAACTGATGCACAGCAGCCTGACATACGTTTCGCTGTTGTCTGTGTGCTCTCCGAAGTAGAGAGAGAGCTAGTGGGACTGTCTGCCGTAGACCTGTTGCAATGGTAGGCAAATTGCAGCAGTTCCTGATTCTTGCTCAAGCAGGAGTTACTTCCAGCTATAACCAATCCCTTTAAGCACATCATAACCAGTTGATAGTTGTTGAGGCAGATCATCCTACTCATATCAGCAGTATTATTGTTATCCTTTTGGAGCAGTTAGCAACCTCTGACCAGAGCAGTGAGAATTTGAAGATGTCCTTGAACACCCCCGTCACTTGGTTGTCACAGGTTTTTAGTACCCAATCAGTTAACACTACTGATGCCTTGCGAGGGTTTATCCACCACCGCAGTATAGTAGCAACACTATCATTATGCTGGACATATCCATATTATTCTGTTTAAAATAGACTTGACTAAATTATTGATTAAAATCCTTGAATGGAATGCTGCTCAATTCATACAGGAGTGTATCTTATTCATGAGTTTAATCATAAATTATGAGGCTATTCTTATTCATTGCCTTTAACAGTTGCTCCTTCCAATAATGTAGTCTTTATTTTAAGTGGCCTTTTTAACATTTTAATAGAATTGTTGCAGAAATATAATTTGAACAGGGCCATTGTAATAGGCATTATTTTGAGTTATTAATGCAATTTAATTTAAAAAATGAATGCATTTTGTAATCAATGTGCAGAGTATTTTCGCTGTCTGATTTTGATATTGGAAAACTGGAATCTTCCCATACACCAATACAGTGATTAGCATTCAAATAATCAAAGTTAAAGAATTGAAGAGAACAGAAAGGAGCATGTGCAATTGGGAGAGAACACCCAAGATTGAGTACATTGGAGGCACTAAAGTGCTGGTAAGGTGAACAGATGGAACTGCAGGGCTAAAATGAAACCATTCATTGAAGTTTCTCCATGCAGATGTCAGCTCATCTGCAGTATACAGAAAAAGGTAGATTATCTTTTAGCGCATCTATAGATTGGCATGTGTGACCTTCTGGATATCAGAGAGTCATGGCTGAAAGATCAGAAAGCTTAATATCCAAGGATACACATTGTATCAAAAGCACAAGCAGGTAGACAGAGGGGATGGAGTGACTGTTGGTTTAAAAAAAAATTCTTAGAGGTGACATATATAATCCCTGAAGTAGAGTTATGAGACTGTAAGGGTAAAAAGACCCTGATGGGAGTTGTATATAGGCCCTGAACAGTAACCATGATATGGGATATAAATTACAATGGGAGATAGAAAAAGCATGTAATAAGGACAACAATAATTTCAATATTTCAATATGCAGGTACATTGGGGAAAATCAGGTTGGTGCTGGATCCCAAGAAAGGGAAGTTGTAGAATGCCTAGGAGATGGCTTTTTAGAGTCCATAATGAGAAAGGCAATTCTGGATAGAGTGTTGTGTAATGAACTGGTTTAAGGTAAATGAACCCTTGGGAAGCAGTGATCATAAAGTGATCCATCCCAGAGATGAAGTATTCTAAAGGGAGGATGAGGCAACCGTGGCTAACAAGGGAACTCAAAGACAGCATTAAAGCAAAAGAGAGGATATATAATAAAGCAAAATAAAAGTGGAAAGTCAGAGGATGGTGAAGCTTTTAAAAGCCAACAGACGACAACTAAAAGAGCCATAAAGAGAGAAAAGATGAAATATGAAGGTAATCAAGCCAATAACATAAAAGAGGATACCAAAAGTTTTTTTTCAGATATATAAAGAGTAAAAGAGAGGTGAAAGTGCTGCTGGAAAACTATGCTGGAGAGGTAGTACTGGGGGACAAAGAAATTGTTGATGAATGTAAAAGGTACATTGCGCCAGTCTTCACTGTGGAAGACACTAGTTGTATGCCAGAAATTCAAGAGTGCCAATGGGCAGAAATATGTAGTTGCTATTACTAAGGAGAAGGTGCTTGTGAAACTGAAAGGTCTGAGGGTAGATAAGTCACTTGGTCAAGGTGAACTGCATCTCAGGGTTCTGAAGAGGTACAATAGCTGAAGAGATTGTAAAGACGTTATACATGATCATTCAAGAATTGCTGCATTTTGGAATGGTTTCAGAGGACTGGAAAGTTGCAATTGTAACTCCACTCTTTAAGAAGGGTGGGGGGGGGGAGGCAAAAGGAAGGAAATTATAGGCCAGTTAACCTGACTTTAGTGGTTGGGAAGATCTTGCAGTCTGTCATTGAGGATGAAGTTTCAGAGTACTTGGAGTCACTCCTAGAACTTGAACATTGTATGGCATTCTCCTTCAAAAACAAATAGCAATTTTGCAGTCAAAATCCCCAGATGCAGAGAGTTTTTGTTTACCTAATGATCCATCAATAAGTTGAATGCCCTTTACAAATCTTTGGGAATTGTGCACTATCAACCTTGTACTTCTAATTAAATATGTGTAGCTGCTTAGTTTCCAGGATGTACTTTTTATAAAGAAAAATAAAGAAGATAATACATATTTTCTGAGGATGTGCACTGAAAAATATAGAATACCATTTTGCTCTGAGCACCATTACCAGTCTTGCTTAGCCCTAACTGACTTTAACAAATGGTTAATCATTGGGTGGTTCAAATTTCTCAGTGCGGAAAATGAAAAAATAAGTGCTATATAACCTTCCCCACCCACTCACATTGTTTGAACCAATATGTTCTTGGGTGCTTACAACAAAAATTCTTTTCATTAATATAAATTTTCTATAATTACCCAAGTTACAGAGTGGATATTTATTTGTTGTGCAATGCATTTCTCTAACTTCCTGTCCATCCATTCATAGTTTCGTTTTAAAAATGTAATTGTGTTTATACTTGATGCACCGCAAAGGAACATACATTTTATTCCACAAAATCAAGATATGAAAGCTATTGCCAAAGTACTTTTGAAATATCATGGCTGGGTAAGTAAACAAGGCAACTAATTTACAAGCAACAGCATCTGGTGAATGGCAGTGAGATAACATAATGGGAACACCATTAAGGCAGTGACTCATGTGAGCAGCTCCTGTGGAAATCTTCATATATTTCTGTTTTAGACTGCTACATCTGAAATCCACTGCTGCAGCCATGGACAATACAGCAAGCAAACTCATTTTAAAGTGTTTAAAAAAAAATCTGTTGCTTTTCAAAGTCGAATCTCAGACAGCAATCTCCGGTTGCAAGTGCAATTCCTCTTTAAAATAGCGGGAAAGAGGATGCCGCACTGGATTAAAAGTTTGTTTAAGGAGAAGAGGGTTCAGAGTTCCACTACTGTCTATTCTGCTGGGAAATGTACAGTCTTCGGAAAATAAAACCGAAGACATCAGAGCAAGATTGTTGTACCAGAAGGACGTCAGAGATTGTTGTGTGTTTTGTTTCACAGAGTCATGGCTATCAGCTGCCATTCCAAATGTAGCAATACTACATACGAGCTTCACGATTCACTGCCATGATAGGACTGCTGAATCTTTCAAAGTTAGAGGAAATGGAGTATGATTTATGACTAATTCCCTGTGATGCACAAACATGACAGTTCTGTTTCAGTCCTGACGTGGAACATCTAGCAATCAAGGGTCACCCACTATGTCTGCCGTGGGAGTTTTCAGCCATAGTCTTGGTGTATATTCTATCTCAGGCCTGTGTCAAGCAGGCTCAGGATAAACTGAGCAATGTAATCAACAGGCATGAAGCAGCACACATTAATGCCTTTCCCATCATTTTGGGGGATTTTAACCAGGCCAGCTTGAAAAAGTCCCTAACTAATTATCACCAACTTATGGAATTAGAGGAGCTAACACAATGAACCACTGTTATAGCTCCATTAAGAATGCTTACTGTGCCATCCCACGCCCACATTTTGGAAAGTCTTATCACCTGTCTGTACTTCTACTCCCTGAGTATAGGCAGAGACTGAAGACCACAGTGCCAGTAAAGAGGACCAAGAGGTATGGATAACAGAGGCGGAGGAGAACTTGGAGACTGCGTGAAATCAGTGGACTGGACAATATTCCGGGATTCATGTTCAAGTCTGAATATGCCACAGTTGTCACTGACTTCATTAAAACCTGCATGAATGAGTGGTTTCCTACAAGAACATACCGTATATACCCTAATCAAAAGCCATGGCTGAATCAGGAGATTCATAGTCTGCCAAGGGCTAGATCTGTGACATTCAAATCTGGTGATCTAGGACTATACAAGGTCAGATACAGTTTACAGAGGGCTATCTCAAGATTAAAAGAACAACTCCAATTGAAGTTAGAGGTTGAATTGGATGCACAGGAACTCTAGCAGGGTTGACAGACCATTACTTCCTACAAAGTGAAAACCAATGTTAGGAATGTCGGTGATGCTTCGCTCAAAGATGAGCTCAATACCTTTTATGCATGCTTGGAAAGGGAGAACAAAACTACAGCTACGAGGATACCTGCAGGATCCAGTGACCCTTTGATCTGTCTTGGAGGCCAATGTCAGAACATCTTTCAAGAGAGTGAATGCTCACAAGGTAACAAGCTCTAATGGTGTACCTGGTAGGGCTCTGAAAACCGGTGCCTACTAACTGATGGATGCGTTCAACGACATTTTCAATCTCTCATTGTTACAGTCAGAAGTTCCAGAGGGGCAACAATCACACCAGTGCCCAAGGAGTGCAGGGTGAGGCTGCCTTAACAACAATTGTCCAGTAGCGCTCACATCTACAGTGATGAAGTGCTTTGAGAGATGAGTCATGGCTAGAATCAACTCCTGCCTAAGCAAGGATCCAGACCAACTGCACAATAGTTGTACAGCAAATACAATCTCATTGGCTCTTCATGCAGCCTTGGATCACCTGGAAAATACTAATGCTCTCATCAGGCTGCTGTTTCTTGACTACAGCTCAGTGTTTAACACAATCGTTCCTAAGGTTCTGATTAAAAAGCTCCAAAACCTAGGCCTCTGTACCTCCACCTGAAACTGGAACCTTGACTTCCTCACCAGAAGACCATGGTCTGTGTGGATTGGTAATAACATCTCCACCTCCCTGATAATTAACATTGGCGCACCGCAAGGATATGTGCTTTGCCACTGCTCTTCTCTCTGCTCTCCCAGCCTTGACTGTGCGGCTAGGCACAGCTCAAATGCAATCTAAAGCTTTCTGATAACACAATATTGTTGGCAGAACTTCAGATGGTGATGAGAAGGCATACAGCAGCGAGATAGATCAGCTGGTTGAGTGGTGTCGTGGCAACAACATAAGCAAGGCCAAAGAATTGATAGTGGACTTCAGAAAGAGTAAAGTAAGGGAACGCATACTAGTACTCAGAGGAATCAGAAATGGAAAGAGTGAGCCATTTTAAGCTCCTGGGCTTCAACATCTGAGGATCTGTCCTGGGCCCAACATATCAATACAGTTACAACAAAGACATAACATCAGCTATATTTCATAGGAGTTTGAGGAGATTTGGTATGTCATCAAAGACACTTGTAATTTTTTTTTAACAGATGTATAGTTGAGAGCATACTTACTGACTGCATCATTATCTGGGATGGTGGGGGGTGGGGGCACTGCACAGGATCAAAATAGGCTGCAGTAAGTTGTGAACTCGGTCAGCTCCATCATGGTCACTAGTCTCCCCAGCATCCAGGACATCTTCAAAGAGCAATGACTCATATAAGGTGGGATCCATCATTAAGGAGCCCATCACCCAGAGGGGAGGTACAGGAGCCTAAAGGCACACACTCAATAATTCAGGAATAACTTACCCTCTGCCATCGCATTTCTGAAAGGACATTGAAGCCATGAACTCTACCTCACTACTTTTTCTTTTCTCATTATTTAATTTTAGTGTATATTTACTGTAATATAGTTTTTATTATGTATTGCAATGCACTGCTGCATAATAACAAATTTCATGACATGTCAGTGATATTAAACATGATTCTGATAACTGAAAAAAGGGTAATTGGAATGTGCAGGATAACTCTTGTTCTGTAACATTGGGAAATCTTGGCTGGTATCATAGCATCATTTAAGAAGATGAATAAGACCTCAGATTGGCATTGGGAAGATGACAGTGTAGCACTCCTTTGGTGTCAAGTGACAGCACAAATTGTGATGAAGTCACATAATGGGTGAAAAACACAACCTGACTACCTTGCTCAAACCGTACATAAGCCATTGAAATGCACAACTTGATATTTTTATATTTTTGTTCAAATCATTCAGCAGACATCCTATATTTAACTGTTTATTCAATAATCTGTATTGCAAATGGCAAGTTTGAACAAAAAATAGTTAGGTTTCAGTGGAATGACCAGTGTGTGTGGACCAGTGTTAGAGTGGGGAGCTCAGGTTTTGGCTCATTGTTTAGGTGAGGATGTGCAGAAGCCATAGGTAGATATTTTCATTTAATCTTTCTTTCATTCTTTCTGCATTTAGGACAGTGGGGATGTCAGGCAGGATGGTGGATGCTCCTTTTGGGGGATGTGGGAATGCAGGGAGACCTGTAGTGTCCCTGTCGACTATACCTGCAAGAAGTGAATCCAGTTGCAGTTTCTAAAAAGACCAGAATAATAGTTTAACATGCAGCTAAGGAGATGGTACAGGAGGGAGGGCTTCAGATTTTTAGATCATTGGACTCTATTCCAAGGCAGGTGGGATGATTTGCATCTGAACTGGATGGGGACTAATACCTTTGCGGGAAGGTTTGTTAGTGCTGCACTGGGGTGGGGGGGGAGGAGGTGGATGGTTTAAACTAGAGTTGCAGGGAGGTGGAAACCATATTGTCACAGCAGATAGTGGAGCGGTTGTGGGGAAAATTGTTGTTAAGCCTACATACAAAATCAGGAACCGAAAGGTTGAACATGTTGAGACTATTGTAGGAAAGGCAGATGCACGTAGGATCTGGATCAGCACGTGGAATTTTGACATTGTAGCCATTAGTGAGACTTGGTTGCAGGAGGAGCAGGACAGGCAGACCAATGTTCTGGGGTTCTGTTGTTTTAGACGTGATAGAGCAGGAGGGATTAAATGGTGAGTGGTGACATTACTGTTCAGGGAAAATGTCATGGCAGTGCACAGACAGCACAGACTGGAGAACTCATCTGCTGAGACTCTATGGGTGGAACTGAGGAATAAGAAAGCGATGACCACCTTAATAAGATAATTTAATGATGATCTTAACATTCCACATATTGATTGGTACTCATATTATAAAAGGGCTGAATGGGATAGAGATCGTCAAATGTGTACAGGAAAGTTTCCATAATCAATACACAGTAATCCCAACTAGAGCGAGTGTGATACTAGATCTCCTATTAGGGAATGAGACAGAGCAGGTGACAAAAGACTATGGAGGGGAACACATTGCATGTCATGATCGTAATGTCATTTGTTTCAATATAGTTATTGGATAACAGGTTTAAGCAGCCTTGGTTTTTGAGAGATGTTGTAGTCCTGGTTAAGGAGGAGGTGCTTGGCAGGTAAAGGTAGGAAGGAACAAATAAAGTAAGAAATCCAAGACAGCATTTAAGGAGGAAATCAGGAAGGTTAAAAGAAGGCATCAGATTGCTGCAGCAAACAAGATGAAGGAGAATTCCAAGAACTTCTACAGATATATTAAGAGTAAAAGGATAGCAAGGGAAAAATTGGTTCTCTTGAAGATCGGAGCTAAAAAAGATGGGAGAGATAGTAAATGGATTTTTTTACCATCTGTATTTATTCAGGAGATGGACATGGAAGTGAAATAAAACAGTAGTGAGGTCATGGACTGTATACAGAGAAGTAAGTGTTTGCTGTCAAGGCAAATTAGGGTGGATAAATCACCAGGGCCTGACAAGCTGTTCTATCAGCCCTTGTGGGAGGATAGTGGAGAAATTTCAAGGTTCCTAACAGATATTTTTTGCCATAGTGACATGCCGGAGAATAAGCCGGGAAATTAAAGGCCAGTGAACCTGGCATCAGTAGTGGGTTAGTTATAGGAAGGTAGTCTAAGAGACCGGATATACAAGTTTTTCAAAGACAGGGCCTGATTAGGAATAATCAACATTGCTTTGCTTGTGGTAGGTTATGTCTAAGCCATCTTTTTGGAGGAAGGTACTAGGAAAGTTGATGAAGGCTAGGCATTGGTTATTGTCTACATGGACTTTAGGAAGGCTTTTAACAATATCCCACATAGGAGGTTGGTCAAGATGGTCCAATTGCACGGCATTCAGGATGAGGTAGTAAATTGGATCAGACATGGGTTTTGTGAAAGAAGCCAGGCCAGGGGGTGGTAATAGATGATTGCCTCTCTCACTGGAGGCCTGTGACGAGTGGTCTGCTACAGGGATTAGTGCTGGCTCTGCTGATTGTTTGATCTGGATGATGATGATGTAGTAAACTGGATCAGCAAATTTGCAGATGACACCGCGACGGGGGGCATAGTGCACAGTGAGGAAACCTATCAAAGCTTGCAGCAGGATCTGGACCAGCTGGAGAAATGGGCTGAAAAAAATGGCAGATGGAATTTAATGCAGACAGGTGTGAGGTGTTACACTTGTGGGAGGACCAAGTAGGGAATATTATACACAGTAAGCGGTAAGACACTAATGGGTGTGGTTTAACAGAGGGATCTGGGAATACAGATTCATAATTCCTTGAAAGTGACATCACAAGTAGATAGTGTTGTAAAGAGAGCTGTTAGCACATTGGCCTTCCATAAATCCAAGTACTGAGTACAGAAGTTCGGACATTATGTTGAAGTTGAATAAGATGTTGGTTGGGGCTAAATTAGATTATTGTGTGCATTTCTGGTCACTTAGCTACAGGAAAAATATCAGTAAGTTTGAAAGAGTACAAAGAAACTTTACAAGGATGCTAACATGAGGAATTCTGCAGATGCTGGAAGTTCAAGCAACACACATCAAAGTTGCTGGTGAACACAGCAGGCCAGGCAGCATCTCTAGGAAGAGGTACAGTCGACGTTTCAGGCGGAGACCCTTCGTCAGGACTAACTGAAGAAAGAGCTAGTAAGAGATTTAAAAGTGGGAGGGGGAGGGAGAGATCCAAAATGATAGGAGAAGACAGGAGGGGGAGGGATGGAGCCAAGAGCTGGACAGGTGATTGGCAAAAGGGATATGAGAGGATCATGGGACAGGAGGCCCAGGGAGAAGGAAAAAGTGGGGGGGGGGAACCCAGAGGATGGGCAAGAGGTATAGTCAGAGGGACAGAGGGAGAAAAAGGAGAGTGACAGAAAGAATGTGTGTATAAAAATAAATAACAGATGGGGTACGAAGGGGAGGTGGGGCATTAGCGGAAGTTAGGGAAGTCAGTGTTCATGCCATCAGGTTGGAGGCTACCCAGACAGAATATCAGGTGTTGTTCCTCCAACCTGAGTGTGGCTTCATCTTTACAGTAGAGGAGGCCGTGGATGGACATGTCAGAATGGGAATGGGATGTGGAATTAAAATGTGTGGCCACTGGGAGATCCTGCTTTCTCTGGCGGACAGAGCATAGATGTTCAGCAAAGCGGTCTCCCAGTCTGCGTCGGGTCTCGCCAATATATAGAAGGCCACATCGGGAGCACCGGACGCAGTATATCACCCCAGCCGACTCACAGGTGAAGTGTTGCCTCACCTGGAATGACTGTCTGGGGCCCTGAATGGTGGTAAGGGAGTAAGTGTAAGGGCATGTGTAGCACTTGTTCCGCTTACACGGATAAGTGCCAGGAGGGAGATCAGTGGGGAGGGATGGGGGGGACGAATGGACAAGGGAGTCACTTAGGGAGCGATGTTGTCAGGGCTTGAGGACCTGAGTTATAGGGAAAGGTTAAAGGTTGAACTTTATTCCCTAGAGTGTAGGACAATGAAGGAAGACTTGACTATGACCAAATGGAGTGGTATAGATGAGGTAAATTCAAGCAGGTTGCGTGATATTAGAACTAGAGATCATGCATTAAGGGTGAAAGGTGAAATTTTTAAGGGGATCATGAGTGGGAACATCATTCAGAAGGTGGTGAGTGTGTGGAACAAGCTGCCAGAGGAAGTAGTGGATTCAGGTTCAATTTCATCATTTAAGAAAAAATGGAATATGTACATGGATGGTAGGGGTATGGAAAGCTATGTCCCAGGTGTAACTTGATGGGATGAGGCGGATTAATAGGTTGGCATGGACTCGGTGGGCTTAAGGGTGTGTTTGTGTGCTGTAGTGTTTGATGACTGTATTACTACATAATTTTATTTTGATGCAAACATTATGTTTGTTTTGAATTACTGGCTCAGAGTGAATTGTTGTCTTTTGGCTATAACCATAATATTAGTAATATGCAGAAAATTCATTGTAGAGCACTTTTTAATGTATAGATGCTAAATACTTTCTCTCTAAATGGCTGGTGTAAAACTATCATGATGAACTTTGCAGTTTTTGCCTGTATACGTACCAAATGCTGAAGAACGATGTGATCCCTTCCTCTATGGCAACAGAGTTCGCAGTATTATGGCAATGTAAGTGGCTTACAGCAGCTCATTTTCTATATATAACTTTTTTCTGGGGGAGGAGGCTGCCCTTTGGTTTTTCTTAGGTTATTTCACATTTTCTGTAATGGGAAAATATGCTTTTACAATAGAGACATAACATTTCAGTTATGTCTTATTTTCATTGTTTGAACATGGTTATTACTGTTCTATCTGGAATAATTTAAATGGTGTTAATGGACATATAATATGTTGGGAATGCCAGTTATGATCATCTTTAAGGCAAGTGAAAATCATGCTATTATTAATTTTGATTCCTATTATATTATCCTTATTTCTGTAGAGAATTGGATGTGCCAATGACAGATCATACATTTGAAGATTGCAGACTGATGATTTCAGCAGGCGAACTGACTTTGCCCATGGAAGCTGGCTTAGTGGAGTTTACCAAAATTAGCAAGAAACTCAAGTATGTAAATCCTAACTTTTATGGGGTAGTTTAGATGGTTGTTTCAGGTTTGAGGTTGCATTTTTAAAATAAGAACACAAATCCTTTGAATTTTTTTTCAAGGAACTATTGAACCAATGAATGCAGTTATTTGAAACATTAAATCCTTTTCATGTTCTGACAATTTAGAAGTGATTCATCTCTTCATTATTAAACATTAAACAATAGTTCCCAGAAACAAAAGATAAATGAAAATGTGATCTTGGCAATACCTACAGTAGCTCTTGCTGGAAGGGCATTTTAGTGAGCCCTGGTATTTGTAGATTTAATGAGTGTAAAGAAACACTCTACTGTCACATCAAAAAACAGTTGAGGTAGCGCAATATGTGAAATAGAGTGAAATATTCAGAGAGCAAGCTTTCAGTAATGAGTAACAAATGATTCTGCATCTCAGATTAAAAAGTGAATTAATTTTAAGATTTAAACCTTTTTTAGTTCTGTTGTATTTAATTTCATTTTAAATTAAAATAGCTAATGTCCCCAGAAATGAAAAGAGCACATTTAAGTGCAGCAGAGATATGAGGAGTATTTTAAAAAAAAAACAGTCTGTGATTTAAAAGTCTGCTAATCTTTTGTCTAATGTGTGTAGAGTCGCAGAGTACTACAGCACAAAGCCTGGCCCTTCGGCCCATCTGATCTGTGCTGAGCTCTTATTCTGCCAGGTCTCATCAATCTGTACCAGGTCCTTAGCTCTTCATACCCCTCCCATACATATCCCAATCAAAACATCTCTTAAATGTTGAAAAAGAACCCCGCATCCATCACTTCTGCTGGCTGCTTGTTTCACACTCCATTAGTGAAGATATTGTCCTTAAATAATTCACCTTTCATCGTTAAACTATGACCTCTAGTTCTAGTCCTTCCAATCTTAGTGGAAAAACCTGCTACATTAACCCTATTAATACCCCTCATAATTTTGTGTATCTCTATCAAATCTCCTCTCCTCCTGCCCCCAATGAACCCCCCCCCCCCCCATTCTCCTATGCTCCGGTGTATAAAGTCTGAATTAGTTCAACCTTTTGCTATTACTTTAAATCCTCAAATCCTGGCAATAGCCTTGTAAGTTTTCTCCAAACTCCTCCAATCTGATTATATCTTTCCTATAGGGAAAGGTAACCAGAACCATAAGATACAGGAACAGAATTAAGTCATTTTACCCATTGAGTCTACTCTGCCATTTCATCATGGCTGATCCAATTTTCTTCTCAGCCCCAATCTCCTGTCTTCTTCCTGTGTCCCTTCATGCCTTGACCAATCAAGAATCTATCAACCTCTGCCTTAAATATACATAAAGACTTTGCCTCCACAGCTGCTTGTGGCAAAGAATTCCACAGGTTCATCAATCTCTGGCTACGGAAATTCCTTATCTCCATTCTGTTTTGAGTGTGTGTCCTCTGGTCTTAGACTCTCCCATCACTGGAAACATCTTCTGTACATCCACTCTATCAAGGCCTTTCACCATTCAGTAGGAACTCAGCAGGTCGGGCAGCATCTGTGGAAATGATCAGTCTATGTTTTGGGCCAGAAGAAGGGTCCTGGCCCGAAACGTTGACTGATCATTTCCACGGATGCTGCCTGACCTGCTGAGTTCCTCCAGCTTGTTGTCAGTGTTGCTTTGACCCCAGCATCTGTAGAGCATTTTGTGTTCACCATTTGGTAGGTTTGAATGAGGTCACCACTCATTCTTCTGAATTCCAGTGAGTACAGACCAAGAGCCATCAAATGCTCTTCATATGACAAACCGTTCAATCATGGAACACACATCAAAGTTGCTGGTGAACGCAGCAGGCCAAGCAGCATCTATAGGAAGAGGCGCAGTTGACGTTTCAGGCCGAGACCCTTCGTTAGGACTAACTGAAGGAAGAGTGAGTAAGGGATTTGAAAGCTGGAGGGGGAGGGGGAGATGCAAAATGATAGGAGAAGACAGGACGGGGAGGGATAGAGCCGAGAGCTGGACAGGTGATAGGCAAAAGGGGATACGAGAGGATCATGGGACAGGAGGTCCAGGAAGAAAGACGGGGGGGCGGGGGGGGTGACCCAGAGGATGGGCAAGAGGTATATTCAGAGGGACAGAGGGAGAAAAAGGAGAGTGAGAGAAAGAATGTGTGCATAAAAATGAGTAACAGATGGGGTACGAGGGGGAGGTGGGGCCTAGCGGAAGTTAGAGAAGTCAATGTTCATGCCATCAGGTTGGAGGCTACCCAGACGGAATATAAGGTGTTGTTCCTCCAACCTGAGTGTGGCTTCATCTTTACAGTAGAGGAGGCCGTGGATAGACATGTCAGAATGGGAATGGGATGTGGAATTAAAATGTGTGGCCACTGGGAGATCCTGCTTTCTCTGGCGGACAGAGCGTAGATGTTCAGCAAAGCGGTCTCCCAGTCTGCGTCGGGTCTCACCAATATATAAAAGGCCACATCGGGAGCACCGGACGCAGTATATCACCCCAGTCGACTCACAGGTGAAGTGATGCCTCACGGAATCATTTTCGTGAGCCTCTTTTGAACCCTCTCCGGTTTCAGCACATCCTTTCTAAAGGGCCCAGAACTGCTCACAATACTCCAAGTGAGGCCTCCCCAGTACTTTATGAAGTCTCAATACTAGATCCTTACTTTTATAGTCTAGTCCTCCTTGAAATGAATGCTAAAATCGCATTTTCCTCCTTTAGCACAGACAACCTGCAAATTTACCTTCAGGAAATCCTGTACAATGACTCTCAAGTCCTTTGTGCCTCAGTATTTTGTATTTTCTCTCCATTTCAAAAATAGTCAGCCCTTTCATTTCTTCTACCAAAGTGCATGACCATACACTTCCCAACACTGTATTCCATTGGCCACTTCTTTGCCCATTCTCCTAATCTCAATCCTTCTGTAGCCTCTCTCCTTCCTCTAAACTACCTGCTCCTCCATCCATCTTCACGTTGTCCACAAACTTTGCAACGAAGTCATCAATTCAATCATCCAAATCATTGAAATATAACATATAAAGAATCATTCCCAACACAGACCCCCTGTGGAACACTAGTCACTGACTGCCAGTCAGAAAATGCTCCCTTTATTCCCACGCTTTGCCTCCTGCCAATCAGTCACTGCTTTATGTATGCTAGAATCTTTACTGTAATACAATGGGCTTGTGGCTTGTTAAGCAGCCTCATGTGTGGCACCCTGTCAAAGGCCTTCTGAAAATCCAAGTACACACATCAACTGATTCTCCTTTGTTGGAATTATTTGAAGAAATAACCAGCAGGATAGATAGATTTGTCAGGTAATATTTGCCCTTTCGGAAACCATACCAACTACTGTCTGTTTTATTTTGTGCCTCCAAGTACCCTGAGACCTCATCCTTGATAATCAGGTCCAACGTCTCTGCCAATCTCTGAGGTCAGACCAACTGGCCTATAGTTTCCTTTCTTCTGCCTCTCACTCTTGTTGAAGAGTAGAGTGACATTTGCAATTTTCCAGTCTTCTAGAACCATTCCAGAATCTAGTGATTCGTGAAACATCATTACTAATGCCGTCACAATATCTTCAGCCTCCTCTTTCAGAACTCTGGGGTGTATACCATCTGGTCCAGGTGACTAATTTACCTTCAGACTTTTTAGTTTTCCAAGAACCCTCTCTCTAGTAACGGTAACGTCACACACTTCATGATCTCTGACACCTGGAATTTCCACCATACTGCTAGTGCCTTCCACAGTGGAGACTAATGCAAAATACTTATTCAGCTTGTCCGCCATTTCCTTGTCCCCCATTACTACCTCTCCAACATAGTTTTCCAGCAGTCCAATATCCACTCTTACCTCTCTTTTACTTTATGTATCTGAAGAAACTTTTGGTATCCTCTTTAATATTATTGACTAACTTACTTTCGTATTCCATCTTTACCTCAATGACTTTCATTAGTTGCCTTCTGTTGGTTTTTAAAAGTTTCCCAATCCTATAATTTCCCACTAATTTTTGCTCTATTATATCCCCTCTTTGGCTTTTATAGTGGTTTTGACTTCTCTTGTTAGCCACGGTTATGTCATCTTTGCTTTAGAATAATTCTTCCTCTTTGGGATGTTTATATCCTGTGCCTTCTGAATTGCTTCCAGAAATTCTAGCCATAACTGGTCTGCTGTCATCCCTGCCAGTGTTCTTTTCCAATCAATTCTGGCCAACTCCTCTCTCAATCCTCTATAATTCCCTTTACTCCACTGTAATACTAATACATCTGACTTTAGCTTCTCAAATTTCAGGGTGCATTCAATCACATTTTGGGCACCTGCCTCTAAGGGTTCTTTTAGCTTAAGATCTCTAATCAATTCTAGTTCATCGCACTACACCAATCCAGGATAGCTTATCCCCTAGTTGACTCAACTAAGAACTGCTCTGAAAAGCCCGTTTTATGTACTCTAGAAATTCCCCTCTCCTGTAATCTAGCACCAACCTGATTTTCCCAATCTACTTGCAAATTGAAATCCCCCATGACTATTGTAATATTTCCCTGTTGGCATGCATTTTCTATCTCATGTTATAATTTGTAGATTTTCTATCTCATGTTATAATTTGTAATCCTTACTACTGTTTGGGGATCTGCATGCAACTCCCATGAGCGTTTTTTTTTACGGTTTTATTCACAAAGATTCAACACCTTCTGATCCTATGTCAACTCTTTGTAATGATTTGATTTCAACAAAACAATGTCGCCCCTCTGCCTTTCTGCCTGACCTTTCGATACAATGTGTATCCTTGGACATTAAGCTCTCAGCTATTACCTTCTTTCAGCCATGAATCAATGATGCCTACAACATCATACCCGCCAATCTGCAAATATGCAACAAGTTCATCTACTTTATTCAGTATACTGTGTGCATTCGAGTATAACACCTTCATTCCTGTATTCACCCTTTTCGATTTTGTCCACCTGTTACATTGCAACTCATCCCGTTGACTGCAATTTTACCCTATCAACAGTCTCTGCTCACTACACATTGCCTCTGTTTGTAAACCAGCTACCTCATCTCCAGCACTATCATCTGCCTTTCCTACGATAGTTCTTGCATTGAAATATAAGTAGTTCAGGACACTAGTCGCACCTTTTGATTCCAAACTTTGTCAGAGGTCTTCCCAACATCTGCCTCCACAATCTGTCCACTAACTGTTCTGGGAGTCTGATTCCCATCCCCTTGCAACTCAAGTTTAAACCCAACCATACAGTATTAACAAGTCTTCCCACTAGGATATTAGTCCTCCTCCAGTTCAGGTGCAAACCATCCCTTCTGTACAAATCCCACTTCCCCTGGAAGAGAGCCCAATGATCCAAAATTCTTATGCCCTCCCTCCTTAGCCACATATTAAATTGTATAATTTGCCTAGTTTTGTCCTCATTAGCACATGGCACAGGTAGCAATCCTGAGATCACAACCCTGGGGGTCCTGCCTCTTAACTTAGCATATAGCTCCCTGAACTTGCTATGCAGAACCCTGTCACTTGTCCTACCTATGTCATTGGTACCTACAAGGACCACAACTTCTGGCTGTTCACCCTCCCACTTAAGAATGCTGAGGACTTGATCCAAGATGTCCTGAATCCTGGCACCTGGGAGGCAACATACCAACTGAGAATCTCACTCTCACCCACAGAACCTCCTGTCCATTCCTCTAACTAACAAATCCCCTAAGATGACAGTGTGTCTCTTCTCCCCTTTCCCTTCTGAGTAACGGAGGCAGACTCCATGCCAGAGACCTGACCACTGTGACTTTCCTCTGTTAGGTCAACACCACCTTCCCCTGCCCCCCCAAAAAGGGGTATGGCCACAGGAGTACTTTGCACTGATTCCTTAATCTCTTTCCCCTTCCTGACTGTCACTCAGTTTCCTGTTCCTGCACCTTGGGTATAACTACCTCTTCCTATGTCCTATCTATCACTCCTACAGCTTCCCAAATGATCCGGAATTCAACCAGTTCCAACTTCAACTCCTTAAGGCAGATTGTTAGAAGCTGCAGCTGGATGCACTTCTCGCCACAGCTGTAGTCGTCAGTGACACTGGACGTCTCCCTGCTTTCTCACATCCTGCAAGAGGAGCATTCAGCTGTCCTGCCTGACATCTCTACTGAGTAGAGAAAAAAGGGGGGAAAAAAACTTAACTGAGCTTTCCTTTCGCTTTCTCTGACTGAAGCCTCTCTTCCTGGAAGCCTTGAAGAGCTAAAGCTTCAAGGTAACCACTCCGACTCTGTCCACTCAGACAATGGCCACTGCTTTCCTTTAATTTGGTCTTGCTAATCAATCCCAAACGCTGATTCACCACTGGTCAAAGCTATTTTTTGTAAATTGCTGCAGAACTGTTAAAATCTCGATCACTGTCCTGATTAAAAGGTAGCTCTCTAATGCACTTCCTGCCGTGGATTGTTCCAGTCAGAAAACTGGCATGAAGCTCTGCTTTTAAATCTTGAATGCAGACCTGACTGAAAGGTAGCTCTTTTTACGCACTGCCTCTTGTTGATTGATTGCTCTCCAATTTAGAGAATCTGCTGTGAATCCCTGCCTTTAAAGTCTCGATTGCCATCCTGATTAAAGCCCTCTAACACATTCCTTGCTGTGGATTGTTGAACTACAATACTCCAAATTAGGCCTCATCAAAATCTTGTACAACTTCAACTGCTATACTCAATACTTTGATTTATGAAAGCCAATATGCCAGAAGCTCTCTTTATGACCCTATCTACATACCTATGACACCACTTTCAAGGAATTATGAAACTACGGTATATTCCCATAACCCTCTGTCATAGTGCATCTTTGGTGCTCCACTGTTCGCCGTGTAAATCCTACCCCAATTTGTCCTCCCAAAGTGCAACATCTTATACTTCTTTGCATTAAATTCCACCTGCCATTTTTCCAGCTGGTCCAGATCCTTCTGCAAATTTTGATAGCCTTCCTTGCTGTACACTATGCCCCTAATCATGGTGTCATCCACAAATTTGCGGATCTAGTTTACCACATTATTATCCAGATTGTTGATGTAGGTGACAAACAACAATGGACCCAGCACTGATTTCTATGGCACACCAGTAGTCATAGCCCTCTATTCAGAGTGGCATCTGTCTTTTTATTAATCTTTTTATTGATTTAAAAGAAACATAAATACAAACAAGAGGAGAATTATCTCAAATATAAATATATATATATATATATATCAATAACCATACGAACAAAGATTAAAATAAACATCAAAATCATTCAGTGTTAAGCTAGTGTATAATATATAATAAAAAAGAAAACAGCAATTCTCCTCTTTATCAGTTCATAAAGAGGAAAGAAAAAAAACTTTGAATTTTAAATAAGAAAAAAAAACCACTACAGTATACCAAAAAAAAAGGGACTGGGCAGTCCATTCTGAGGATACAACCAGAAAAGAAAAAGAAAGACTTTATGATCAAATCTAAAACTTCGAAAAAAAAATTGGAAGAGTAATAAATCAAATTAAATAAAAATATTGAATAAAAGGTCGCCAGATTTGCTCAAATTTAAAGGATGTATCAAATGTCCGACTTCTTATTTTCTCTAAACTTAAACAGGACATAATGAAGGAAAGCAAATAAAAGACAGTAGGTGGATTAGAATCCTTCCACTTCAGTAAAATGGCTCTCCTAGCCAATAAAGTTAAAAAGGCTGTCATACGTTAAGCAGAAACAGGAATATTTCCTGGTTTTTCATTGGGGTAATCCCAAATATTGCCATAAGTAAATTAGGTTGTAGGTCCAGATCCAAGACTTTTGACAATGTTTTAAAAACATCTCTCCAAAAATTGTCTTGCTTTATACAAGACCAAAACATTCAAGTTAAAGTGGCTGCTTCACTATTACATCTGTCACAAATAGGATTGATGTTGGAAAAAATATGTGCTATTTTATCCTTTGACATATGGGCCTAATGCACTACTTTGAACTGTATCAAGGAATGACGGGCACAAATAGATGAGTTATTAACCAAATGAAGAATCTTACTCCATTGATTATCTGAAAATGACTCTTGAACTTCCAATTCCCAGGCACGTTTAATTTTATCGTTCGATAACATTCGTAAATTCAATATCCGTTTATAAATTATAGCTATCAACCCTTTTTGAAGTGGTTTAAGCTGAAAAAAAACATCTGTCATATTAGGTGGATCAGCATAAGGGTAATTTGGCAGCAAACCACGTAAAAAAATCCTAATTTGTAAATATCTAAAGAAATGTACATTAGGTAAACCATATTTATCCACTAACTGAGAAAAAGACATTAAACAGTCCTGTAAAAATAAATCTGAAAATGTTGTTATTCTCTTAGTTTTCCAAATTAAAAAGGTCTTATCCAAAATTGATGGTTTAAAAAAAAAATTAAAATGGATATTACTAAAAAGAACAAAACTTAAAAATTTAAAAGAACTTAAAAAATCTACAAAACTGAAACCAAATTCTTAAGGCATCTTTCTACCACCACTCTCTCACTTCTCCCTCAAAGCCAATCTCTATTCCAATTTATTACCTCATCCTGAATACCAAATGCTGAACTTTCTGGACCAGCACCCCACGCAGAACTTCAAAGGTCTTGATAAAGTCTATGTAGACAATGTCCACTGCCAACCATGGCTAAGGACACTTTGAATGCTTTTGCCAGGGCCCCTGTAATTTCTGCAGTAGCCTTCCATAGGTCTGAGAGGTCACCTTATCAGGCCCTGGGAACTTGTATGCCCTAATGTGCCACAAGACAGCAAGCACAAATGTAATCTGTACAAATGTAAATGTAGTCTATACCCCAGTGCTATATTGCCTCAGTTAAATATATTCTGTGCCCGTCTGAGTAAATATAGATCCAAAAAATCCATTAAGTTTTCCTGCATCTCTTTCCACTCTATGCATTGGTGACAACATTGATCTTCAAATTGACTGATTTTGTCTCTAGCTACCCTTTTGATCTTAATATATCTACAGAAACCCTTGAGATTCTCCTTCACCTTGTCTGCTAGAGCAACCTCATGCCTTCTTTTGGCCCTCTTGATTTCCTTTAAGTGTTCTTTTGCATTTCTTATACTCTTCAAGTACCTCACTTGTTCCTTCTCTCTATGCACCTCCTTAACCTGGGCCTCAAAATCTCTGTAAACCAAAGTTCTCTTAACCTTTCAGCCTTGCCTTTTATTTTAACAGGAGCATCGAAATTCTGTACTATCAAAATTCCTCTTTGAAGACTTCCCACTTCCCAAGCATACATTTGGTAGAAAACAACCTATCCCAATTAACACCTGCTAGATCCTTTCTGATGCAATCAAAATTGAACTTCCTTCAATTTAAAACCACAGTCCGAGCACCAGTCCTATACTTCTCCATAATTACCTTGAAACTAATGGATTTATGATCACGTGATCTAAAGTGTTCCCCTGCACACACTTTGTCACCTGCCCTGTCTTGTTCCCTAGTGGGAGATCCCATATCACACCCTATTTGGGATGGATATATATATATATCAATAAAGTTTTTTCAAACATATTTGACAAGCTACCCATCCTGTCCCTTACTGTAAGGGAGTCCCAGTCAATAAGTGGAAAGTTAATATCACCTACTATAACCACCTTATTTTGATGAGATTGTTTGCTGTCTCTACAAATTTGTTCCTTTAAATCCCACTGACTATTAGGTGGTCTATAATATAACCCCATTAATGTGTGCATCTCTTTCTTTTATTCCTCAGTTCCACCCATATAGCCTCAGTAAAAATGTTCTCCAGACTGTCCTGTCTGAGCACTGCCATGATATTTTCCCCAACTAGTAATTGAACCAAACTTAAAACAAATTCAGCTATCATTCACCCATATATGGATAGAGCCAAATGAAACAGCATTCCTCTCTGGGGCCAAGGTGCAAAACATACACATCACAACACAATGCAAGGCACACAGCGCATTCAATATTGTGAACAGTCACACAAAAAATATACACCTTATAAATTATGTGTATATAATATATAAATATAAAAAATAGTTCCCGGCAGTTGGCAGACAAACATGCATGCAATCCAGCTTGTCATTCCACCGATCAAACACTGGAGGGCAGCACTGATGGGAGAGGACTGCTCCCAACCGAGCATGGATGCTACGTCACACCGCCTCCTGTATCTCCTCTCCTACACTGTAATAGCAGGCAAGCCCATGGCTTGAGTCCTAGTTCTCGCTACAACTGAGGCCATGCAGCTGCCTTACCGTCTGTTGCACCACCAAACAGGTCTGCAGTATCTTATATTATCAATGTTCAATAGGGTCTTATGATCACAAGTGAAATGTTACATTGCATGCCACCTTCGCGTACCAACTCTAATGCCTTTGTGTAGCAGACAGCAACACGATCTGCATCAACTCCAACTTCTTCACCAACAAACAGCTCAATGGTGGGGGAGACCTGCAGGACCCAAAGTTCTTGGAGTCCAGTATTGTCTTGCAATTGTAAAACAGACACTTAAAAAAAGAAAAATAACGCCTTTGGTTGGCCCGAGAGGCCGCTACATCCGAGCATGTCGCCATATGCAAAGCATCTGTTTGTACATGTTTCAATTTTTCTATAAGGGAGCCCAATGATCCAAAAATCTGAAACCCTCCCTCCTACACTATCTCTTTAGAAGCATGTTAAACTGTATAATCTTCCTATTTTTGGCCTTGTTAGCACATAGCACGAGTAGCAATCCTGAGATCCTAACCTTGGCGATTTTGTCTTTTAATTTAGTACCTAATTTCCTTATCTCACTTTGCAGGACCTCATTCTTCTTTCCTATGTTATTAGTACCAACATAGACCATGACCTTTGGCTGCTCACCCTCCTTCTTAAGAATATGTGTAATTTTAATCCAACTAGCTGATGCTAAGTCTTTTTATCTGTTCAAATATAATTTGAGGAGAAGGATCAGTAGAAAAGGAATCCTATATCCTAATGAAAGAATAACACGCTGAAATGTTAACTGTTTACCTCTCTAAATATGCTCCTGGACTTGTAATTCACATGATATTGCCTCATTTTCTCTGGAGTGGCAATATTTACTTTGTACCTCAGGTCTGGTTTTAATTGAACATGAAATTTGCAGTGCCCTGCTGAACCCCAAATTATTTTTGCATTTGAACATAGCTGACATTATTCTAGAGGATATTAGTATCCTCTGTACAAAGTTGAATTGCAGGTAGAACTTCAAGTATTGTGAAATTACCATGGGATTGGCAGTAGTGAGAATTATGGAATTAGAATTATTCATTTTTTGAGAGATCCATTTGTATGATCAGCAAAGAAGAAAATGCGTCTATTAGTGAAATATCATTGGAAGTAATGGAATTGAAGGAAGATGGATGTGGACTGGTAGAGCGAAGGAAGGAAGCTTGTCCTTGTTCTGGCTGACGAGAATAAAATTGTGGGAAAGGCCAAATATGATGCAAGGACATCCGCCTGTAATATTAACAATATTTTTCTTTCCATAGTTGGTGTCTGATTTCCCAGATATGCCAGCATGTCTTGCTTCATATTTCTGACATTTGCTGTTTTATCTCAATTCCAGCTTTTTCTTTGTTTTCTTTTGTTTTCCAAATGCTCTCTCATCAAGCAATTAGATGGCTCAAAGCATTGTCACCAGGACAACCTTGGTCTCCATTATCATATTTGTTGTCTCCATAACCTGAAACATCCCAAAAAATTGTTTCTTCTTAGAATGCTGCCAGACTTATTGAGGATTTCCAGTACTTAAGTTTCTGACAGCAGTTTTTCTTGGAGGAAATATAGAAGAGAATAAAGCTGATCTTTTGAATTGTCTCAGAACTTGTGGATTTTAATTTTTGTTTCCTAGTTTTTCACCCTGTAACTGTGTTATCTGCCTCTGGAATTTTGATCAGATATACTCGATAATGTAGAACCAGTCCTTTAATACATTTAATTTCTTGTTCAACTACTTTGCTTTACAACATACAATCATTGGTGGTAACCTGCCTCAAAGACTATCATGGAGTAGCACTTAAATCCATTGATGAAATGCTTCAAGATGATGAAACATATCAGCTCTCTGCCTGAGAAGCAAATTGGATCTGCTCTATTTTGTCTACCATCACAGTAGGTCTACAGCAGATTCTGTTGCATTGTATCTTCACTCAGCCCTTGAATATCTAGACAGCAAAGGTGCATACATCAGGCTGCTCTTTAACTACACCTCAGCATTCAGTACTATCATCCCCTCAGAACTAACCAATAAGCTTCAAGACCTTTGCTTCAATACCTCATTGTGCAATTGGATCCTCTATATCCTTACTTATTAGACCCCAGTGAGCTCGGATTGGCATCTCCTTCACAATCTCCATCAGCACAAGTGCACCATAAGGCTGTGTGCTTAGCCCCCATTCTACTTATGACCGTGTGGCTAAGCACACCTCCAATGCCACATTTAAGTTTGCTGATGACCACATTGCTGGCTGAAACAAAGGTGGTGATGAATCAGCATGCAGGAGGGAGATTGAAAATCTAGCTGAGTGGTGCCATAACAACAACTACCTACCACTCAATCTCAGCAAGCTCAAGGAGCTGATCATTGACTTCAGGAGGAGGTAACTGGAGATCTATGAGCCAGTCCTCAGAGAGATCAGAGGTGGAGAGGGTCAGCAACTTTAAATTCCTTGTCTCATATAGAGGGGATAACTTCACTCACCCTATCACTGAACTATCCCCACAATCTATGAACTCACTTTCAAGGCCTCTTCATCTCATGTTCTTGATATTTATTGCTTATTTATTATTTCTTTTTCTTTCTTTTTGTACTTATGTGTTGTCTTTTGCACACTGGTTGTCTGCCTTGTTGGTGCAGTTTCATGGATTCTATTATGGTTATTGGATATGCCCACAGAAAATGAATCTGAGGGTTGTATATGGTGTACTTTGATAATAAATTTACTTTGAACTTTGTTTTATTATTACAGCCTAAAGTGGGACAATATAAGAAAACAACTGGACTGTTTTGCTACAATTGCCAGTCAGTCTAAAGGTGGAAGGATTGGTATCGAAGAATTTGCTGAGCATTTGAAACTGCCAATCTCACCTGCACTGAAGGAGGTGTTTCATCTTTTTGACAGAGTAGGTGTTTACTCACTTTCAAAATATTCTGTTAGAGCAGGGGTTCCCAACCTGGGGTCTGCGGACCACTGAGTAAGGCTCCATGCACAAGAAAGTTTGGGAACCCTGCAGATGAAGGCAAGCACACTAAATGTGTCTTTTTTATCACCATCTATAGTACTTGCATGGCCACTATCAGTGACTTTTGTACTTTTACTCCCAGGCCCTGCTATCTACTGTACAAGTCCTACCCTGGTTTGATTGTCCAAATGCATTACCTTGGGCCGGCTGGTGGCACAACAACATCGGTGCCGGACCCGGGAGCGGAAGTTCCTGGGTTCGAAACTAGTTGGGTCTGCTCCCGAGTACGCTTTCCATCCGTGCCGGGTTGAGTGTCGAGATTGCAACTCGACCTGGTAAAATAAAGGGAAAATACTGCGACATTCATCTAAACCCTTAGTCACCTCTTCAAAAAGATCTGTCAGACATGACAGTTCTCAAATACGACATACTATGCTGACTTTTCCTGATCAGGCCTTGATTTTCTAAATAATGGTAGACCTTGTCCCTCAGAATCCCCTTCAGTAGCTTCCCTAAAACTGAAATAGGGCTCACAGGTCTGTAGTTCCAATGCTTCCACATCCTTCCTATAGTGAGGTGAACAGAACCGGACACAGTACTCCATGTGTGGCCTAACCAGAGTTTTATAGAGCTGCATCATTACCTCACGACTCTTAAACTCTATCCCTCGACTTATGAAAGCCAACACCCCATAAGCTTTCTTAACTATGCTATCCACCTGTGAGGCAACTTTCAGGGATCTGTGGACATGTACTCCCTCCTCGGCTCCTCCACACTACCAAGTAACCTACCATTTACTTTGTACTCTGCCTTGGAGTTTGTCCTTCCAAAGTGTAGCACCTCGCACTTCTCCGGTTGAACTCTATCTGCCACTTCTCAGCCCACTTCTGCATCCTATCAATGTCTCTCTGCAATCTTCGCCAATCCTCTACACTATCCACAATACCACCAACCTTTGTGTCATCTGCAAACTTGCCAACTCACCCTTCTACCCCCACATCCAGGTCGTTAATAAAAATCACAAAAAGTAGAGGTCCCAGAACCGATCCTTATGGGACACCACTAGTCACAACCCTTCAATCTGAATGTACTTCCTCAGCACGACCCTTTGCTTTCTGCAGGCAAGCCAATTCTGAATCCACCTGGCTAAACTTCCCTGGATCCCATGCCTTCTGACTTTCTGAGTAAGCCTACCGTGTGGAACCTTGTCAAATGCCTTACTAAAATCTATGTAGATCACATCCACTGCACTACCCTCATCTATATGCCTGGTCGCCTCCCCAAAGAACTCTATCAGGCTTGTTAGACATGATCTGCTCTTTACAAAGCCATGCTGACTGTCCCTGATCAGACCATGTTTCTCCAAATGCCCATAGATCCTACCTCTAAGAATCTTTTCCAACAGCTTTCCCACCACAGACGTAAGGCTCATTGGTCTATAATTACCCGGACTATCCCTACTACCTTTTTTGAACAAGGGGACAACATTCGTCTCCTTCCAATCCTCCGGTACCATTCCCATCGACAACGAGGACATAAAGATCTCAGCAATCTCTTCCCTCGCCTCGTGGAACAGCCTGGGAAATCTTCCGTCAGGCCCCAGGGACTTAACCGTCCTAATGTATTTTAACAACTCCAACAACTCCTCTCCTTTAATGTCAACATGCTCCAGATCATCGACCTCACTCATATTGTCCTCACCGTCATCAAGTTCCTTCTCATTGGTGAATACCGAAGGGAAGCATTTATTGAGGGCCTCACTCACTTCCACAGCCTCCAGGCACATCTTCCCAGGTTTATCTCTAATTGCTCCTCCCTTCATTCCTATCATCCTTTTGTTTTTCACATAATTGAAGAATGCCTTAGGGTTTTCCTTTACCTTACTCACCAAGGCCTTCTCATGCCCTCTTCTTGCTTCCCTCAGCCTATATTCCTCAATAGACCCATCTGATCCTTGCTTCCTAAACCTCATGTATGCTGCCTTCTTCCACCTGACTAGATTCTCCATCTCACTTGTCACCCATGGTTTCTTCACCCTACCATTCTTTATCTTCCTCACCAGGACAAATTTATCCCTAACATCCTGCAAGAGATCCCTAAACATCGACCACATGTCCGTAGTACTTTTCCCTGCAAAAACATCATCCCAATTCACACCTGCAAGATCTAGCTTTATAGCCTCATAATTTGCCCTTCCCCAATTAAAAATTTTCCTGTCCTCTCTGATTCTATCCTTTTCCATGATAATGCTAAAGGCCAGGGAGTGGTGGTCACTGTCCCCCAGATGCTCACCCACTGAGAGATCTGTGACCTGACCCAGTTCATTATCTAATACTAGATCTAGTATGGCATTTCCCCCTAGTCGGCCTGTCAACATACTGTGACAAGAATCCGTCCTGGACACACTTAACAAATTCTTCCCCATCTAGACCATTGGAACTAATCAGGTGCCAATCAATATTAGGGAAGTTAAAGTCACCCGTAATAACAACCTTGTTATTTTTGCGCCTTTCCAAAATCTGCCTCCCAATCTGCTACTCGGTATCTCTGTTGCTACCAGAGGGCTTATAGAATACTCCCAATAGAGTAACTGCTCCCTTCCTGTTCCTGACTTCCACCCATACTAACTCAAAAGAGGATCTTGCTACATTACCCACCCTTTCTGTAGCTGTAATAGTATTCCTGACCAGTAATGCCACCTCTCCTCCCTTTCCCAACCCCCTCTATCACTTGTAAAGCACTGAAATCCAGGAATATTGAGAATCCATTCCTTCCCTGGTGCCAACCAAGTCTCTGTAATGCCCACTACATCATAATTCCATGTTTATATCCAAGCTCTCAGTTGATCACCTTTGTTCCTGATGCTTCTTGCATTGAAGTACACACACTTTAGCCCTTCTACCTTACTACCTTTACACCCTTTATTCTGCTTCTCTTTCCTCAAAGCCTCTCTGTATATTAGATCTGGCCGGCCTACTCCATGCACTTCTTCCACTGCTCTATCACTCCGAGTCCCATCCCCCTTGCAAATTAGTTTAAACCCTCCCGTACCATGCTAGCAAACCTACCTGCAAGGATATTGCTCCCCGTCAAGTTCAGGTGCAACCCATCCAATCTGTACAGGTCCCACCTTCCCCAGAAGAGATCCCAATGATCGAACAATCTAAAACCCTGCCCCCTGCACCAACTCCTCAGCCACGCATTCAACTGCCATGTCCTCCATTTCTTACCATCTCTGTCACGTAGCACTGGTAGCAATCCTGAGAACACCACCCTTGAGGTCCTGTTCCTCAGCCTTCTGCCTAGTTCCTGAAACTCACACTTCAGGACCTCATCCCTCTTCCTGCTATGTCGTTGGTGCCAACATGTATCAGGACTTCTGGTTGCTTTCCCTCTCGTACCAGGATGTCGTGCACCCGGTCAGAGACCTCTCGGACCCCGGCAACGAACCATGCGGGTGTCCTTCTCACGTCCACAAAATCTCCTGTCTGCACAAAATCATTAAGAAGACTTAGTTTCTCCCCAGTCTTTTTTTACTGTTAATACTAATGAAGAACCTCATGAAATTATTTAATGGCTTGACACATCCATATCAACCTTTAAGCCCTCATTTCCCTCTTAATCCTAGTCTTAAACTTCAAGATATTCATTTGTACAGTTGCCATGTACACTCTTTTTTTAAACCAGAGCCTCCCTCTCATCAGCCAGGTTCCCTGAGCTTGCTGTTTCTACCCTCCAACAGTTTGGACTCTTATTTGCTAGCTGTTCCTTTGTCTCTAAGTAGATTCACCCCATCAATCAAGCTAGAACTTGCCTAATGTCCTCAAAGTTGGCCTTGTTCTATTTCAGAACTTTAACCTGTGGACCTGTTTTATCTTTCTCCACAATTTCAAAAACTAATAGAATTATGGTCGCTGGGCCCATGGGCTCCCCCAAATGCCACTTCACTTCCTTAGCTTGCTTCATACCATAAGTGGTTCAGTATTGTTCTTTTGAGTCGGTTCCTATATATTGTGTGAGGAAACAATAAACAGTGTCTTGGATGCACCACATAAATTCTATCCCATTCTGGCCCTTTGCTTCTGGGTGACCCAGCCAATAACAGGAAAATGTAAATCTCTCTCCAGCATTTCCCTAATATTCATATGCAATTTCTCACACATCTCCTGCTCAGGTTCCCATTAATGATTGGGGAAGAGGGGGCAGTCTATAATAAAGTCCCACCAAGATGCTTGTTTCTACAAATGTTTGTAATTTCTACCCAATGATCCCTCAAAAATATCCTCTACGCACTTGTTACGTCCTTTTATTGGAAAGGAATCAGCGCTTGAACTCTTACCTTTTCCTGTCATGCATAAAGCATCAATATCCCAGAACACTGATCTGCCAGTTTTACCCTTCTCACAGCCACCTTTGTCATGACCACAACATCCCCTGTCCCTTGAGGCAATCCACATTCTCAGTTCATCCACCTTGCCTGTTAAGCATTGCTTGATGAACTCAGCAGGTCAGGCAACATCTATGGAAATGAATAAAAAGTCAACATTTTGGACTGATTAAGGATAGCCCCATTTACTCAAGTCCCAATCCCTATTGTCAATCTAGTTTAAATTTACTCTGATGACAAAAGCAATTTCTCACCCTTAGGTATTGGGCCCCCTCCAGTCTGAGTGAAACCCATCCTCGTGCAGGTCACTTCTAACCCAGAAGAGAGCCCAGTGATGCAAAGAACCTGAATCCCATCCCCATGTACCAACTCTTCAGCCACACATTCATTTGGCCTATTTCTATTCCTGTACTCACTAGCACATAACTTCATGAATAATTTGGAGGTCACTACCCTCAATCCTGCATTTTAATTTTCTAAGCTCCCTGTACTCATTCTGCAGGACCTCATCTTTTATTTGTACCGATGTCTTCTGTACCAATGTACACAATAACCTCTGGCTGTTCACCTTCCCCTTTGAGAATATTCTGCAGCCAATCCATCACATCCTTGACCTGGCACTCGGGAGTCAACCCCATCTTAGCATCTCTTTTGCAGCCACAGAGTCCCCCTTATTATCAAGTGTTGTATTGCTGTAACCCTGACTGAGCCAGTTGCAGTGCTAGAGACTTGACAACTGAAAGGACATCCCTCTTAATAGTATATAAAGAACTACACCTGTTAGTGTAGGGAACAATTATAGGGACACCCTGAATTGACTACCTACTCCCTTTATTTCTCCTCATGACCACACACCTTTTGAAGGCTGTACCTTGGATATGACCATCTCATTAAAAGTCTTATTCATGAAACCTTAAGCTCCCCAGATGGTCCCTAGTACCTCCAGCTGCTTGGACCATCAGAAGCTGCACCTCAATGCAGACAACATAAGCAGAAGACCATGAGATTCCCTGACTTCCCACACCTTGCAGGATGAGCATTCTACTACACCAGCTACCATCTGCCTACACTGAATCAAGAATGTGCAACAAAATAAACCTTGTCTGTTCCTTCTCACGAAAAGTGTTTTCAAAAGCTGCTCACACTTACAAAACCTCAACCCATCCCATCGTGCCAAAGCTTCTTGACCTTAAACCTCAGCTCCTTACTTTTAAACCAGCCCACGCCAACTGCTTAACCCCAACTTCTTTTCAGAGGCACTGTCAATTTGGTAATTAGCCAAACACCTATTAACTAACAGTTTGCAAATGTGCCTCTTTTGGAGTCCTGTAGTGTGAAACTCACCAGCAAGTTCTGAGACCTACCTTTTTTTGAACTCTCAGTTGTATTTTGTGAATAACTGAACACTTTATGTAACTGGATTATTAAATGCAATAAGGGTTAAACTGGTAATAAATTTTTTAATGTGATTC